>NW_027507791.1:7364744-7598769 GCF_037356315.1 Lithobates pipiens
AATCTGTGCAACATCTTGGGGCAAAAACAGAGCTGGAATCCAGATGTAGAGGCTGACACCAGGTTACACAGCCGGTACCTGCCGCTGGCGCTCTGGAGCTTTCTGGAGGTTCTGTTTGAATCGGGCCGCAGATCTGGGGGGAAAGTCATTAAAACTGGGAGTTCTACTTTAACTAACTCGGCCCCTATTGGACACGTCTGGTACAGTCAAACTCTGAACAGACTGAAACAAGCCCGTGCCTGTAGTAGCAGCAGCCTTGACTGCGTTTCTGCTTTGCACAGCTGCCCTCCCGTCACTTGCGTGAAGGAGATCTAGGCAGATATAGATCTGTCCAGTCACTTTTAGAGCCCATTTACATGGTTGTCCATGGGTGGTAAAAACAGGTGGCCATGCCAAGAATTTTACCAGTACTTGACCGCCCCCTTTATAGCGCCTGGATTGGGTTGTACATGTGACGCTGCTGCAATGCTTTGCAGCCACAGCAAAAATGATATCCCCTGTCAATTCAAACAAACGGGGCGGTGCCACAATTGCCTTCCAACCATGTGTGCTGCGGTGAAGTGGGCTTTTCAGGGCTCACAGCCACCTTTCAATCACCCTTTTTTTTTGGGGGGGGGGGGGTGGAAGGAAGGGGCTGTAACGAGTGTGCACATTACCTTGAAATGCTACCCCGCCGTGGGGTGGTTGCTGGTCCCTTCCACAATCACAACTAATTATGGCCAACAGGAGCAGCTCAGGGACTTCTGACGTCTCCATAAAGACAACCTGTCACCTGTCCAATGCTATCACATAAGAGCCTTTTTAGCCCCTTGCGATAGCAATACAGAAAAAAAAATTATAAAATTAAGTTTTGAAAAAAGGTTAAAATAAGACCCGTTTTAAAATTACCACACCTCTGAGAATTGAATTAATGTTCAGATCGCTATTCAGAGGGGTTTGGCAGGTGATGAGGAGGTGATGTTATGCCCCCTCACTGCCTGTTTTACACTGTAATAGCCGCACCAGTGTGCTGATTGGCAGCCGTTTGCTCCTCTTTCCTATTTACCTAAATAAGGTTGCGTTTGGTGGCCTTAACGCCTGCCGGACACGCAGCGCAATAGCATTTACCACGTGACCGTGGCATATAAACACCCACCATCTGCTGCCTATGCAGCTTAAGAGGGGGTGCTAAAAATGCAGCTCATCCGCAAACATTTAACACCCCTCCCCCCTAGCATGTGTAAATGAGGCCAAAAAGCCCCCACCCATGTACACATGAGTGCAAACATCACAGCACGCACACAGGTATAAAATGCTTGTGCCACATGATATAGCACCACAAATGTCGCAATCAGAGCGATTATACGGGAGACATCTTTTGTCCACTTGCTAGATTTGGGGTTAAAGTCACAGAGACTCATATACATTTAAAAGGCAAACCGATGACTTGCAAAAGGCATTTTAACTGCTTGCCGACCGTATAATGCAGCCCTCAAATTTTCCACTTGCCTACTCGCGAATGGAAAATTATTTCTGGCGAGCGCGGGCTACCTCGGAGCGGGGGTTGAGCCCAGTGGGGTTGAATGGGAGCCTTTCTCCAGTGATCCCCTAGGAGAAGAGAGAGTGGAGGAGGAGGCGAGCTGGCCGGATCACAGAGCGGGGATTGCCCACTGCAACAGCTTTCATTTGAACTGCCGTCCACTCGCCGTCACTTACAGTCCTGCCTCCTGACCCGCCATTGGACCAGTATTCTGTCTGTCATAGGCACCGGGTCGAGAGGCAGGACTGTAAGCGAATTTTCCGTCTGGAAAATTGAGAACATGCGATCAATTTTTGGCTGGCGTAAATTCGGACAGCTAAATTCTGATGGAGCATACACACGGTCGCATTTTTCCGATGAAAAGCTCTCATCAGTCTTTTTCTGGCCGGAATTCCGATCGTGTGTACACGGCATTACTGCAAAGCTACTGTGTTTTGAAATAACTTTATAAATGTCCAGTGTGCATGGAACCCAATAGGAATAAAAGTGATCAAGAAAAAAAAAAATACATATATTTTTAGGGCTGGTCCACACAAAAATTGCACTCCAGAGCCTGATGAGTTTACTTCCTCTTTCATTCCCTGCAAAGGCAAAGCATAATGGATCACTATGCATCGCATAGTAGTCCATTATGTGTCACTTACCTGACACAGGAGCCAGCGAAGTCACCGCTGTCCCCAGTATTCCAGCGCATCCATTTTCTCGGTGGAGTCTCGCTGCTCCGGCGCTGTCATTCGGCGAAGCCGCGATAACGTCACTCCCGCGCATGCGCACGGGAGCCGACATGCGCGGCATCTTCATCGTTGACGATGCCGCGCTCAGTGCGCCTGCGCGCCGCTGTCTACGGCGCATGCGCCGTAGACAGCGGTGCCTGTCTTTCGGCAAATATCTCCTAAACCATATAGGTTTAGGAGATATTTCTTGGACCTACAGGTAAGCCACTTTAAAAGGGAAAGTATAAAAAAAAAAAAAAATGAACAAAACCGCCCCTCGTGCTTACATGCAGAATGAACACATACGTAAGTGGCGTTTAAGGCTGGATTCACACCCATGCAGTTCTAGTGCTTTTTGCATTTTGCAGATTTGCACTACAGAACGTGTTCCATAGGAAACCATAAATGGACTGTAGTGCAAATCTGCAAAATGCACTAAAACTGCATAGATGTGAATCCAGCCTTAACCACGCGTCATGTATCGCCGTGATCGTTAGAGCGAGAGCAATAATTCTAGTGCCAGACATCCTCTGTAACTCTAAACATGGAACCTGTAAAAATGTTTTAAGTGTCAACTATGGAAAAAAAATTCCACAAGAATTTTAAAGCGTGACATGTTAGGTATCCATTTATTCGGCGTAACATCATCTTTCACATTATACAAAAAAAAAATAATGAAAAAAAAAAAAACGGGCTAGCTTTACTTTTTTTTTAATTCATGAAAGACACATAGGTTGGAATTGTGTCTATTTTAAACCTCACCTACTATGTAACTAGGTTTTTTTTATCACAAAAAAAGCATTTGGAAAATTGCTGTGCAAACACCGTGAGACATAAAAAGTTGTAAAGACCGCCATTTATTTATTTTATTTATATATATATTGTTTGGGAGTAATTTTCAATCAAAGAAAAAGAAGCCAATTTTAACATGCAGGAGAGAGTGGTTAAAACAACAAAAAACAAAAAACACATGAAATAATAAAAAATGGTTGTACAATTATATCATGTGACAAAAAAAAATGTAAGATTGCAGCTACCACCATTTTATTCTCCAGGGACTGAGCGTTCAGAAAACATGAAATGTTGGGGGAGGGGGGTTAATGGAAAGCCAAAAAGATTATGAGGTGAATGAAGAACGATGGAGATAGATAAAGATGTTTAGTCATTGAATGTAACGATCACCTTCTGCTAGAACACTGACCCCCTCCTGTGCTACCCAGGGGCCCCCACTGAGGGGCATCAGGGGCCCCTCTTCACTTCCTCCTCTCACCTCATTGGTTGCTCCTGTGCGCTCCTCAGATTATTAAGGCTCCTCCCCCGTTCTTCCCGCGCACTAAAACGCCACGCCCTCCAAATCTACTGGCGACTCCTCCCATTTACCTCACGATATGCTCCGTCTCCTCAGATGTGAGCGGACCCGCCCTCATAGGATGAATCTCCGCCCTCCGGTCAGTCAGTCAGTGTAGCCCCCGCCCCCATCCCCTTCCCTGAGGTGACTGATTGGGTGCCGATCGGAAGCTATGACTTCTCTTCCTCCCATTCCTTCAATCCGATTGGTGTGTTAGTGTCAGGTGAGTAGCGCCTCCCCCTGTGTACTACAACTCCCAGCACCCTCCCTCACCTACCCAACTACTACAACTCGCAGCACCCTCCCTCACCTACCCAACTACTACAACTCCCAGCACCCTCCCTCACCTACCCAACTACTACAACTCTCAGCACCCTCCCTCACCTACCCAACTACTACAACTCCCAGAACCCTCCCAACTACTACAACACCCAGCCCCCCCCCCCTCACCTATCCAACTACTACAACTCCCAGCCCCCCACCCCTCACCTATCCAACTACTACATCTCCCAGAACCCCCCCCCCCCCCTCACCTATCCAACTACTACATCTCCCAGAACCCCCCCCCCCTCACCTATCCAACTACTACATCTCCCAGAACCCCCCCCCCCCCCTCACCTATCCAACTACTACATCTCCCAGAACCCCCCCCCCTCACCTATCCAACGACTACATCTCCGAGAACCCCCCTCACCTATCCAACGACTACATCTCCGAGAACCCCCCTCACCTATCCAACTACTACATCTCCCAGAACCCCCCCCCCTCACCTATCCAACTACTACATCTCCCAGCACCCCACCCCTCACCTACCCAACTACTACAACTCCCAGCACCCCCCTCACCTATCCAACTACTACATCTCCCAGCACCCCTCACCTACCCAACTACTACAACTCCCAGCACCCCCCTCACCTATCCAACTACTACAACTCCCAGCACCCCCCCTCACTTACCCAACTACTACAACTCCCAGCACCCCCCTCACCTATCCAACTACTACAACTCCCAGCACCCCCCTCACCTACCCAACTACTACAAGTTTGGGAGCGTGGCCATTGGATGACGTCATCCAGAGGCCCAGCCCCTATTGTTATCTAAGACATCAAATAATACAGGAGCCACAGTGCCTCCCTCGCATTAACTGCTTATGGACAGCCCCATAGCACATTTGAGGCCTCATGCATTGCACACTGGACATTATAATAACGGCAGTAGCTTTGCAGTGAGTTTTTCAATGTTTTACAATAGCGTTTCTCCGCGTTAGCTTTTGTTTTTTTGCAATGGATCAAAAACATTAAAAAATGCTGGCAAATGATGTTTTTGAGCATTCATCAGCATTAGAGCGTTTTTACAGCTGACAAACGTCTCTCAGAACCCACTAGTTGTGGGGTTTTTGTTTACTGCTGATAACAGCCTATGTGTGCATGAGCACATAGGATAACATGATGGAGAGTTTAATGACTGTAGAAAACATTTACAGCCAAAAGCAGCTGCTGTAAAAACATCAAAAAACATCCAGTGTGCATGAGGCCTAATGCTACATGGCGGCCCTCTAATATATATATATATATATATATATATATATATATATATATATATATATATATATATATATATATATATATATATATATATATATATATATATATATATATATACACACACACACACAAACACACACATATAAATTCTACACTTCCGCCTAGGGGGGTGCGCTTGCCAGCTTTTGCTATGATTACTCACGAAAGTAGCCAATTTTCAGGTGCCAGGCACTGGATGTCTGCCGGCACCTGCCAATCGTCAAGCAGAGGCTCTGTGTATGTAACCAAGACAGATCTTCGTTCTGACAGGGGAAGGAATGGATTTTTTGTCCCTGCAAAGCAGAGGATAAAATCCATTACTTCCCAGCATCATAGTATAGTAAAACACTGGCTAGGCACACATTTAACCAGGGCTGGGAAAATTAAAGATTAATTCCTCGGTTAATCGTTAAATTGTTTGATCGATCAATATTCTTTTGATCGGTACTCGCCTCTCCACCAGCTTCCGGGTCTTCAGGGAGTTCCGTCGGAGATCCAGTGACGTCACGGACATCGACGTCACCGGACTCCTCCCCCCCTTCCTCAAGTGCCTCCGTCTGCTAAAGAAGGGAAGGGGGAGGAGTCTGGTGATATCGATGTCCGTGATGTCACCGGTTAGCCTGGACAGTGATGGTAAATATGGATGCGGTTAACTGGGATCATTCAGTAAGCTAAGTGTAGGCAAATTTGATAACCTCCGTTTTTTAACATTGTTGTAAAAAAAAAAAAAAATTTAATCATTCTAGTATTTCTGCGTGACTGGCTAAAGTGATGCCTACTATAAAGTGACTGACAGTCAATATACTAGATAAGTTTTATAATTTATTTTAGTTACTTATATGGCGCCATCAATTTACGAAGTGCTTTTACATATACACTGTACATTCACATCAGTCCCTACCCTCAAGAGCTTACAATCTAAGGTCCCTAACTCACATTCATACATACTAGGGACAATTTGGACAGGATCCAATTACCCTACCAGCATGTCTTTGGAGTATGGGAGGAAGCCCACACGGGCACAGGGAGAACATGCAAACTCCAGGCAGGTGGTGGTTGGGATTTGAACCAGTGACCCTTCTTACTGCTAGGCCAAGAGTGCTATCCACTATACCACTGTGCTGCCCCTTTATAATTAAAGTTAAACTAACTTTCTACGTTTTTCTTGAAGTTTAATAAAAAAAATAAAAAATAACTTATGTCAGTGCTACAGTTTGAATTTAAAATGTATTTGTGTGAACTGTGAAGTTAAGTCATGGATTGTGGAAACGAACTAGTGTCGGGTGATAGTATATAGTGTATACCACATTTACCACTGACTAATGCAAAGTTGCAATGCAAGGAGATCAGCTAAAAGTAGTTGGATCTGTATGTGTGTTATAATTAATCAAAATAAAATCGATAAAAAAAAAAAAAAAGGAAGAAGAAGATTAATCGAGCATGAAAATTTTAATCAGAAACAGCCCTACATTTAACCCTTTGATCGCCCTCAGTGTTTAACCCCTTTCCAGCCAGTGTCATTAGTACAGCGACAGTGTCTATTTTTTAGTGCTGATCACTGTATTAGTGCCTCTGGTCCCCAAAAAAAGAGTGTCGTAATGTCCGTTGCAATATCATGGTCCCACTAAAAGTTGCTGATCGCCGCAATTACCAGTATCAAAAAAAAAAAATTCCAATATATATATATATATATATATATATATATATCACATAGTTTGTAGACGCTATAACTTTTGCACAAACCAAACAATGTCCCCGGGTTACAAACAAGATAGCAGGGGCGGACTGACAACTCATTGGGTCCCCGGGCAATAGGAGATGATTATGGGGCCCTCGGGCAATAGAGTATACCCACACACACACACACACACACACTATACCCACACAAAATACAAATACACACACTGAAAAGGTACTGGAGAGGTGGGGCAGCTATAATCTTGTGATTTAAAAAAAAAAAAGATTTTTACATACTGTCCCTGGTTTTATTGAGGCTGGCAACCCTGATGGGGCCCCTTGGTGGCATGGGGCCCTCGGGCAGTGCCCGAATGGTCAGGCCATCCCTGCAAGATAGGGTCTGTAGTTTTGATCTTAAAGCGGGAGTCCGCCGGGACTCCGCGTTTTTTTTTTTTTTTTTTAAAGTCAGCAGCTACAAATACTGCAGCTGCTGACTTTTAAAATGGTGACACTTACCTGTCCAGCGCGCCCGCGATGTCGGCACCCGAAGCCGATCTCTAGATCGACACTCGGGTGCTGCCGCCGCCATCTTGAGTATGGGAATCAGGAAATGGAGCCTTTCGGCTTCATTTCCCGGTTCCCTACTGCGCATGCGCGAGCCGCGCGGCGCAATAAGGACGGTCCCCGCTGCCTCTGGGAACTGTGTGTTTCCCAGCAGGCAGCGGGGCAGTTGCGGAAAGGGGCGTAATCTACGCCCCTTTCCGCAGACAGCTATCCCGGAAGTGGGTGCAGTTACCTGGATTATCCAGGTAACTGCACCCCCCTCCCCCTGAAAGGTGCCAATTGTGGCGCCGGAGGGGGGGGGGGGGGATTCCGATGAGCGGCGGTCCATTTTAGGGTGGACCTCCGCTTTAAGTTGAATCTGTTTGTAAGTCGGAACTGGTGCATTTTTTAAGTGTAGCTACAGCCAAAAAAATCATATAGGGAAGGGTTATCACCACTGTAACATTTGTTTAGCCGTCTGTGCCTCTGTACAGAAGATTTCACCTCACTTTCTGTCTTAATGATAATTGGATTTTGAAATTTTGGGCCGTTAGGGAAATAAGGATTGGTGCCAAAGCATCAGTGGAGACACCTTTTCCCCATATTAACTCTGGGCCCTTGTACACACGGTCGGACATTCTGACAACCAAATCCGTTGGATTTTGTCCGAAACTGTCGGTCGGACAAAGTTGTCAGAAAATCCAATTTTACATAACCTGATGACGTTATTTCGTTACGATGGGACTACGTTCAGGCTAGTAGCCAATAGCTTTGGTCTAGGAATTTGATCTGAGCATGCGTGGCACTTTGTCAGTCGAAGTAGGCTACACATGATTGGAGTATGTCCGATCGGAGCATGTGGTCTGAAAATTTTACCGGCAAGTTGGAAAACTTGGTCCGTCGGATATTCCGACGGAAACAGTCCGATGGAGACCACACACAGTCGGAATATCCGACAAAACAGTCCGATAGGACACATTCCATCGTAATCTCCGCCTGTGTGTACAAGAGCTTACAGGAGAGAATTTCCCTTCCTAGAGGTAGATTTCCTGTTACCTCCCTCCATTTGTAAGTTGGATGTTTGTAAGTAGGGGACCCTCTGTACACTTATTGGGATTTTTTTTTTTTTTTTTTTTACCAAAACTATGTAGCAGAATACATATTGACCTAAACTTCTGAAGACTGTTTGTGTGTTTTTGTTTTTTGTTTTTTTATTGGATATTTTTTATAGTAGAAAGTCAAAAATATTTTTTTGTTCTTTTTTTCAAAATTGTTGGTCTTTTTTTATAGCGCAAAAAATAAAATCACAGGAGGTGATTAAATACCACAAAAAAAAAAAAAAAAGCTCTATATTGGGGGGGGGGGGGGGGGGGGGGGAATTTGCATGCATTTCTTTTGGGTACAGCATTGCACAACTGAGCAATTGTCAGTTAAAGTAATGCAGTGCCGTATCGCAAAAATTGGCCTGATCATAAAGGGGTAAAACCTTCCACTTCCCGACCAGCGCACGACGATGTACGTCGACAGAATGGCATGGGCAGGCATATTGGCGTACAGGTATGTCCAATATTCGATGCCGCCCTGCCATCGGGAGCGCGCCGCCGGCGGCGCGCTCCCACGCTGGTCGGGACCCCCGTGAGTCCGGTCGCGGGACCCGCGGACTCGATCGCCGCGGGCATCCCCGCGATCGTCTCACGGAGCGGCCGAATGGAGGAAATGCTGTATAAACAACATTTCTCCATTCTGCCTAGCAACTAGTGACGCTGATCTCTGCTCCATGTGATTGGAGCAGAGATCAGTGTACACTAAATGAAAGCCCAACCCCCCCACAGTTAGTAACACACCCCTAGGAACACTTAACCCCTACACTGCCACCCACTGGTTAACCCCTTCACTGCCAGTGTCATTTACACAGGAATCACTGCATTTATAGAGCAGTAATTACTGTATAAATGACAATGGTCCCAAAAATGTGTCAAAAATGTCCGATGGGTCCCCCACAATGTCGCAGTCACAATAAAAAAATCGCAGATCGCCGCCATTACTAGTAAAAAATTATTAATAAAAATGCTATAAAACTATCCCTATTTTGTAAACGCTATAACTTTTGCGCAAACCAATCAATAATCGCTTATTGCGATTTTTTTTACCAAAAATATGTAGAAGAATACGTATCGGCCTAAACTGAGGGAAAAAAATGTTTTTTTTATATATTTTTGGGGGATATTTATTATAACAAAAAGTAAAAAATAATGCGTTTTTTTCAAAATTGTCGCTCTATTTTTGTTTATAGCGCAAAAAATAAAAATCGCAGAGGTGATCAAATACCACCAAAAGAAAGCTCTATTTGTGGGAAAAAAAGGACGTCAATTTTGTTTGGGAGCCACGTCGCACAACCGCGCAATTGTCAGTTAAAGCGACGCAGTGCCGAATCGCAAAAAGTGGTCTGGTCTTTGACCAGCAAAATGGTCCGGTCTGCAAGTGGTTAAATCCCACCTAAAGGGTCACAGGAAACAGCGATAAGTGGTTAAAAAGAATGCAAACTGGAAGTTCAGAGGATACCTGAGCCTCCTCACAAATAAATGCTTCCACTACTGATTGCTGAGGTCTGCAAAGAGTCCACATGCTTGTCAACAGGACATTAGACCCCTTTCACACTGGGGCGCTTTGCAGTCGCTACAGTGCTAAAAATAGCGCCCCGCTGGCAGGACGCTAAAAAAAAGTCCTGCTAGCAGTATCTTTGGAGAGGTATATACACCGCTCCTGGCCATTGAAATCAATGGGGCAGCGCGGCTATACCACCAGCAAAGCAATGTTTTTCAGGTCGTTTTAACCCTTTTTCAGCCTCTAGCAGGGGTTAAAAGTGCCCGCTAGCAGCCGAATACCTCCGCAAATATGACGGTAAAGCGCCGCTATTTTTAAAAAATAGCGGCGCTTTAGCCGACGCCGCCCCAGTGTGAAAGGGGCCTTATAATAAAGCACAACATTGTGTACACGATAAGCGGGTTCCCCGATTCATGCTTCCAGATACACAACCACCAACCTACCTGCACTCCACACTTTGTTGTACAGTATATTCGATTTTGTCAAAGCAGTTGAAAAGTATTTGGGAAAACTTAGGAGTCATCAGTGTGAAGCCATATTCTGAGCAGCATGTTTTCCACCCCCACAGGCACGATCACAGCTGTACTCATTACTAATGGTGAGAACTAATTATTATTTCACCTGTGAGCCTGCCAGGAGAACATGGGCCATCAGCAACGCTTCAGGATGGACCCAAGGAACCTTTCTTTGCAATGTAGGTAATGTTCTGATATTCCGTCATCTGCTGGAGTAGTATTACAAATCCCAGGGTGGGTACATTTGTGTTCTGTATCTGCTGGAAAGTCCTGAATCTGAATGGAAGCTAGGACAACATATTGCAACTTTGGGGGATCATTCTGTAGAAGCAGTTTTATGAAACCATTAAAAAAAATTGACAGGGGTTAAACCCTCCCTTAGGGCCAGTGCACACCATAGAAACGTTCCAGGTGCTTTTCTGCATGCACGTTTTTGATGCGTTCCAGTGCCCCCCCCCCCCCCCCCCTCTTATTTTTTCTTAACTTCAAATAAGGACAAGTGTTTTGTGGTGTGCATTCCAGTGTGCTTTTGATGCATTTTACAGCAAAATGGTTTTTACAGTGGCATTTTACAGTGTTCCAGTGTAGGAAAAAAATGTAGCATGTTCTACTTTTTATTTTTTATTTTTTTTCTGGAACTGCAAACACTGGTGCCATTGAAAACCTACTTTACATGTGTCTTTGACGCAAAAAAAAAAACGCACTGGACTGCGTTTGGCGTGAACTGGCCCTTACTCTATGCAAAATAGGGGGAAAAAAAAAAAAATTTGCCTATAGTTCTACTTTAAAGAATAAGTTTACTTTTTAGAAAAATAAAACAAATTCTCATTTCTTGCAGGTCAAAAAATTGGTATTTCTGAGCCCGTTAAGCATTGCACCAGCGAACAGGAGATCGCTGGTACCATGCAGGTCTTGGGCAAGCAGGTACAATCTGTCACGAAGAATCAATTAACTTTATTGAGAACTACAAGCCAACAGGCACAAAAGACTTTGGGGCTTGTCATTAAAAAAAGTAACTGCTAGTGTGGGAAACTTCTCCCCAGTACTACTGTGCTGGAATGGGTTTAGCAGCTATGGGGGCTGCTAAGTCAGTGCAGCAAGAGCAGAGCACAAGCTTGTGGAACCACAGGTGCCAGCAGACCTACAGCAGCAAAAGGCAACCCCTGGACCGTTTACTGAACCTGAACGGTGACTGTTGCTGTGTGCTGGGCTGCCATTGCACCCCCTTGGGAGAAGAACCTGTGAAAAATAAGCTAACTATGGGCTCACAATGGGTTAAATAATGATGGCCATCTGACTGAGGACATCTAGCAACAGAAAAAGTACTGCAGGGGAAATCTCTGAATTTAAGTTACCCCACTCCATACCTATCTGACACTGGAAGTGCGGCGCAGTGCTGAGACATGGAAAAAGGCCCCGGCTGGGTGTTAAGGCATACATTGACCCCCTATAACATGGGGTCAATAGGAGCTGGTAAGCAGTTCATACAGGTATTGGAGGATGGATTATGACACCAATTAGGTCAATTTATTTCCTCACATCACTAGCGTTGGCACTTCAGAACAATTCACTTGTTCTGGATTTTTGTTCACTTATCAATTAAGTGTATTTCCATTATCCATTTTTATAGACTTTGTTACATGCACAATCTATTTTATATATACTTTTAATTACTATTTTTTCACAATTTTTTTTAACTTATTTACATTAAAAATCATGTGCATGTAAAGGCAGGACTTCCAATAGTTTTGGATATATATCCAAAATTATTGGGAGACCTGCCTTTACACGCACATGATTCTTAATGTAAATAAGTAACAATATTTTATATATATATGCTCTCCTTCATGTTTTCCTCAGTTTAGGCCGATGGGTATTCTTCTTCTACATATTTTTGGTAAAAAAAGAAAATCACAATAACGTTTATTGATTGGTTTGCGCAAAAGTTATAACGTTTACAAAATGGGGGATAGTTTTTTTTTATTCATTTTATAACTTATTTTTGTATTTTTTTTTGTATTTTTATTTTTTACTAGTTATGGCGGCGATCAATTTTTTTTATTTTTTTTTTTATTTTTTTAAATTTTTTTAATCATGACTGCGACATTATGGCGGACACATCAGACATTTTTGACACATTTTTGGGACCACTGACATTTATACAGCAATCAGTGCTATGTAAATACACTGATTCCTGTGGAAATGACACTGGCAGTGAAGGGGTTAACCACTAGGGGGCAGTGAATGGGTGAAGTGTGCCCTGTTTTTTTTTTTCTAACTTTGGGGGGGGGGGGCGTGGCTACGTGTGACATGCCACTGATCTCTGCTCCCCGTGTGTGTGTTTTTTATTTACCCTTTCTTATATGACGGTGGGTGCTGCACATTTCACGTATTTGCCCATTCAGAGGATCCAGCATTGTCTGTCTCGCTGTGATCCTCTCATGCTCTACCACCGCTTGGTTCGGTGCCACCATGTTATCTCTGACGTCATCAACTTTTCTGAGTTCAGCAGATGAGTATCCCTATTAAGCACCACTAAGCCCGCCCCCCCCCCTCCTCCTCTGTGACATACACGGTAAGGCCATCTGAGATAAATGACATGCATATCCCAGGAAGTACAGCGGCGACAGTACATGTCATTTGCCTAGGCAAAAGATGTATATAGGAGGCAGGTTTAAACCCTTTTTCTATAAGAAAAAAAAAAAGATAAACAAAATAGCCTCTATACATGTAGCGGAGGAGGGCAGGAGACGTTCTCATTTCATCGCTCAAGATCCGCTTTTAACATGTTTCTAATAAATGCCATTTTATAGATTTGTGTGTGTGTGTGTGTGTGTGTGAGAAGAATGCCTGAAATCTAAACATAGTAAGGTACATGTAAAGTGATACTAGACCCAGGAGTAGGGATGAGCCGAACTTGCGAACGGCCCCCACGTTCGTTACGAACGTTAGAACCCCATTGAAGTCTATGGGACTCGAACGTTCGAAATGGAAAGTGCTAATTTTAATGGCTAATATGCAAGATACTGTCCTAAAAAGGGTTTGGGGACCTGCCTCCTGCCTCAGGGGACATGGGTCAATGCAAAAAAAAGTTTTAAAAACGGCCGTTTTGGCGGGAGCACTGATTTTAATGACGATTAAAGTGAAAAAAAAAGTGAAATATTACTTTAAATATGGTGCCTGGGGGGTGTCTGTAGTATGCCTGTGAAGTGCCACGTGTTTCCCGTGTTTAGAACAGTCCCTGCACAAAATGACATTTAACAGAAATAACACCATTTAAAACTGCTTGCGGTTTTAATGTTATATCTGGTTCCTGCAATATGGTTGAAAATCATTCAGAAAAATGGCATGGGTAGCCCTCCCTGCCCATTACCAGCCTATTTGGGTCTTGTACGCATATTAAGGGGAACCCCGTACCCATATTAAAAAAAGGAAATGCGTGTGGCCCCCAGGCCCTATATACTCAGAACAGCAGTATACAGGCGGTGCAAACAAGACAGGGACTGTGTAGGTTTGTTGTGTTAAGTTGAATCTGTTTGTCATTTTCAACCGGTACATTTTTAAAGTGTAGCTCCAGTCAAAAAAACAATTTTTAAGCTTTTTGGAAAACATAGGGAAGGGTTATCACCCCTGTATAATTTGTTTTGCCATCTGTCTTTTTTCATCTCACTTGCTGCTGTCTCCTTGCGTTTGCAAGTAGGAGATGTTTGTAAGTTGGATGTTTGAAAGTAGGGGCCTGCCCTATATTATAGCGGTATGTACTGGGTACAGAGCACGCACAGCACGCACTATCTCCTAACACTACTGACTGCAAGCTCTATTATTAACCACTTGACCACTGGGCACTTAAACACCCTTAATAACCAGACCAATTTTCAGCTTTTGGTGCTCTCACATTTTGAATGACAATTACTCAGTCATGCAACACTGGACCTATATGAAATGTTTGTCCTTTTTTTCACACAAATAGAGCTTTCTTTTGGTGGTATTTAATCACCTCTCAGTTTTTTTATTTTTTGTGCTATAAAAGAAAAAAGACCGGAAATTCTGCGAAAAAATGAATTTTTCTTTGTTTCTGTTATAAAATTTAGCAGATTAGTAATTTTTTCTTCATAATTTTTTTTTTTTACTGGTTACATGTTTTGAGTTGCAGAGGTCTAGGACTAGAATTATTGCTCTCGCTCTAACGTTCTCGGCGATACCTCACATGTGTGGTTTGAACACCGTTTTCATATGTGGGCGGGGCTTACGCATGCGTTCGCTTCTGCATGCGAGCACATGGGGACATGGGCGCTTTAATTTTTTTTTTTTTTTTTTTTTATTGTTCATTTTACTTTATTTTAGTTTGACATTTTTTTTCCCCAAAAATATATTTTTGATCACTTTTTTATTCCTATTACAAGGAATGTAAACATCCCTTGTAATAGGAATATGGGGTGACAGGTTCTCTTTACAGTGAAATCTGGGGGTCAATATGACCCCACATCTCACCTCTAGGCTGGAAAGCCTGAAATAAAAAATAAAAAAAAGATTCTGGCTTTGATCGTACTGGCGAGTTGGTAGAAGCATCGGAGGGCGGTGAGGGGTGGGGGGCGTCTATGGCTGGGTATTTCAGGGTATCACCGAGTATGGCTGGGTATCTCCGAGTATGGCTGGGTATGGCAATTTATGGCAGGGTATTGCAGAGTATTGGCGGGGTACTACAGAGTAATGGCAGGGTACTGCAGAGTAATGGCAGGGTACTGCAGAGTAATGGCAGGGTACTGCAGAGTAATGGCAGGGTACTGCAGAGTAATGGCAGGGTACTGCAGAGTATGCACTGGTATTGCAGAGTAAAGGCGGGGTACTGCAGAGTAAAGGCGGGGTACTGCAGAGTAAAGGCGGGGTACTGCAGAGTAAAGGCGGGGTACTGCAGAGTAAAGGCGGGGTACTGCAGAGTATGCACTGGTATTGCAGAGTATTGGCAGGGAATTGAGGGGTTAAATTCGGTGAGCAGCGATGTGGGCACTGCAGATGCAGCCCACATCGCTGCTGACACCGATCTCTTTCCCCTCCGCTGTACCGATCGGTACAGAGAGGGGAGGGAGGAACCGGCATCATAACATGACGCCGGTTTGTTTACAAGTGATCGCTCCGTCATTTGACGGAGCGATCACGTGGTAAACGGCCGCGACGAGCGGCCGTTTACCGTGATGCGCCGGGTCCTGTGGACCCGGCGGTCACGGATGCTCTCGAGTGCGCGCCCCAGCGGGCGCGCGAGAGCAGAATTCTGGGAGGCCGTTAATTAACGGCCTCTCAGAGTTAAACAACCGCCCTGAAGCCGTTAATCGGCAATGGGCGGTTGTTAAGTGGTTAAAGATAGATCACTAGCTAGCTATATAGGTGAGGTGAATATAGTGTAGTGGTGTATACTGCGGTCAGGGCACAGACAATAACCACTACACAAGAGCAAGATAGGAAATCAGCCAAAAACGATTGGTGTGTAACTGTGTTGAAGGTACACAGAACACCCACTGCTTCAGATGCCAACACACTACACGAGGCCGCCTCAAAGGCGGCCTTGTATAGTGTGGGGCGTGCACTACACAGCCTGAGCTATGATTGGCCACAGGCAGGATGCCTGTGGCCAATCATGGCTCTCCTCGCTGCTGGCGCTGCGATTGGCCAAGCATGCGGGGTCACAGTGCATGCTTGGCCAATCATGAGCCAGCAATGCACTGCGCCATCGCAGTGCATTGTGGTCCGCGCGCGCCATACGAATTTTGACGCGAACGGACCAAGAGTTCGGATTTCGCCGAACGCCCGAACAGCCAATGTTCCAGTCGAACGTACGTTCGACTCGAACACGAAGCTCATCCCTACCCAGGAGCATGCATTCACTATATCTGGTCCCCCACAGTACACAGATGCACATGGAAATGCAATTATTTTAGTAAATATAAACTGCTAAATTCCTTTTCCCATCAGCAGTATATAGCAGTCTTGTATCAGTGTCTTTGTACAGCTTGTAGAAAGAGCTTTCATTCTACTCCTGTCCTATGAGGCTGTATGACCCCTGACCCTCTGTCTGGACAGTGCTGATTGGCCGTGTGATGATCACATGCACCCTCCCAAGAAAAATTAAAAATTAAAACTAGCAATACACACCAAAACTGAGCCCCCAAGTCTCTGTACTATCATCAGATGAATTGGGGACAAGTGGAAGAAGGGGGGATCAGAGAAGACAGGATCACACGGCTTTTATACACAATGCAGAGGATTAATCCCTTAGGTTCCACAGTGTGTATAACAAGCATGCTTTACTGCACATACAGAGACTGATTTTACTATTTTGGGTTTAGTAACACTTTAAACATTTAGACTCCATTAACGCCTGGAGCATTTTAGGATCCTGCCCGCGATTTCAAAACACACTACAATGGCAAATTGTATCATGTGAATCTTGTCGCCCAATAAAGGAGCCGGAGCTACTTTTGGGTGACAAGCTTCACGCAGTGCGATTTGCCGCATGATAAATCACAGCAAAATCGCAACACATTTTAGGTTCTATTGAAATTAATGGCACCAAAACCTGCATGTTGCCATTATAGTGTGTTTTGAGATTGCAGGCAGAATTGCAGCAATTCTGCCACAATCCCAAAATGACCCAGGTGTGAATGGAGCCTTGGGGATGTTGGCATTCACAATTGAGGCATGACCACTTGGTTATTGTTTTGAAAAAAAAAAATGATTATACACATACACAGTGCCTTGCGAAAGTATTCGGCCCCCTTGAACTTGAAAGAGCTGAAAACTGCTGTTCACAAACGCTCTCCATCCAACCTCACTGAGCTTGAGCTGTTTTGCAAGGAAGAATGGGCAAGAATTTCAGTCTCTCGATGTGCAAAACTGATAGAGACATACCCCAAGCGACTTGCAGCTGTAATCGCAGCAAAAGGTGGCTCTACAAAGTATTAACGCAAGGGGGCCAAATAATAGTTAAAAAAAGTTTAAAAAATCCAATAGATTTCGTTCCACTTCACAATTGTGTCCCACTTGTTGGTGATTCTTCACAAAAAATTTAAATTAGATATCTTTATGTTTGAAGCCTGAAATGTGGCAAAAGGTTGAAAAGTTCAAGGGGGGCCGAATACTTTCGCAATGCACTGTATGTATGTATGTATGTGTGTGTGTGTGTGTGTGTGTGTGTGTGTGTATATATATATATATATATATATATATATATATATATTAATTTTTTTTTTTTCATTGGTTAACAATAGTGGTTTGCAAAACTTTATTACTAATTAATTATATTTAAAATGGCTGTAAACCTCCAGAATAGCTCCAGAGCCTCCCAAGATGTACATTGGCCCGAGGTGAGCTGAGAGCCTTATTTCATAATTTCCACAAGTTTGCAGCAGGTGGGGGCAGAGATAATTATAGATCACTTTTTATATATTATTATAGTTGGAAATGTTTGAAGATGATCTGGTCCCTGAGCAACCTTCTAGAAATGTCCGGACTTGTAGACCTGGAATTGTGAATTCCTGTGCAAGATGTTTATCTGGTATAAAGTAGACCCGTCACTCGCTCGTCTTTGTAGACTCGCCTCCGGTGCTGCTATGCACATATCTGAAGCTGAGCAAATTAATTTTCAAATTGCCAGATTGCCAGCCTGTGTATGGGTCTCCCCATATTTATTGGTAGCTCCAGTGTGACCCTGCACTTACAGAATTTTTTTATTTTTTATTATTATTCTTTCTAGTCTCAAAAAAAAAACAAAAAAAAAAAAAAAAAAAAACCTTTGCTACAGGCAACTCCTCCACGTTCTATTGTCACAACATGCCCAGAAAAGCACCCAGCCTCGGGCCTCGTTTACATGTGCAGCCAATTGGTAGTAAAAACAGTTGGCTGATCCGTATTTTTACCATTCCACTCCCATTGTTGCATTTGGTAGGCGGTACTGCTGCAAAACATGATCTTTTCAAGTGACTGAGACCATGCCCCATACGCACTACAAGGCCTCATTTACATTTAGGGTGTGGCGGCACAGTTGAGCTACGGTTTATTCCCCCCCGCCCCAAACTGGAATGGGTAAGGAAAGGTGGATCTCTGGACAGATACATAATTCTACATATGAGCTTTCTTGGACGGGGAGAGTGGCAGCTTCAAAGATGCTACTCTTAACCAAAATGATCTACTCTATAGAACAATACCTATTTGCTTTGCCGGAGTCCTTTTTTTACTCTAACAAATTGTTTAGACAGTTTATAAGGTAAGGAGGTGCTTCTGACAAGTTTTCCTGACACCAAGAGAAAAATGGTGACAGAAGAGGGAGCTTCAGTACACAGCCAGTGATTGACAGCCTCAACTCTGTTCCTGTGTGATGGGGGTGTGTCCCTTCCCTCCACTCAGCTCCTAGAGCTCTCCTCACTGAGTTCTGCAGCGTGCCCCCTTTATTTAATTGTACATCACTGGACACAGAACCATAATAATTACTGTGTGGGTTATAGTCCACCTTTAGGTGCTAAACACTAGCACACCTTAAACAGGAAGTTGCCTCCCTGTATAACCCCTCCCACTACTGGGAGTATCAGTTTTTTTTGTCAGCATCTAAAGTGTTTGTCACGAGTGAAGATGTGCAGAAATTAGGTTTTGCCTGTAACGCTTCCCTTTTTCTTTTTTTTTTTTTTTTTTTTTTTTTTTTTTTCTTTTTTTTTTTTTTTAGAGAGCTGGACCTCGGGATCCAGTACTTTTGGTATTAGGGCCATAAACTTTTACTGGCAGGGTGCTTTTTACAGGTCCAGGATTGTGAGTTCCCCGAGGGTCCCCGGTTCCTGAGGGTTTAACGGAACCCACCGTGAAGGGTGAAGATTCGATCTGTTGGTTTTGCCACAGAAAACCCTGTGGCGGAAAAGGTAAGTGGAGTTTTTTTTTCTAAAGAATTTTTAAATGTTCTTATGAAATGTCTAATTTTAAAGTAAATGTTGTCATGCCTGAGTGTTACCACTGGGGGGCAGTATGGAGCACATGCCTTCTTATGCTTTGCTCAGAGTCGCGCTGTGTCACAGAAGTAGCAGACTTTTTTTTTTTTCTTCCGGCTAGCAGGCAGACCTCCGGTAAGTTTTTGGGGGGTTTTGCTTCCTCCAGACACCCCCACCTGAGCTGAACTCTTCCCCTCTTCAAGAGGGGTATAAGGGAGAACTAAAAACAATTGGCAATGCCGTTTTCTTTCACCGCTTCTACACAGTGGCAGCTTCCAGGTCTCCTTCACGCCATCCCTCCCTCACTCAGCCGATCCCGTCGGATCGGAGGCCCATGCTTGCGCAGAAAAACTCTTCTTTTAAAAAAAAAAAAAAAAAGAAAGGGGGGATGCGATGCGATGGAGGGGGTAGGGCTTAGCACAGAATTGGAATCCTCCAACGTGGGAGAGACATAAGAGCAAAGAAGAGCATGAAAGAGGTTTTGGTTTTTACTGCATGCCAAAAGACAGATATTATCAGCGGATGGAACATTTCCTGGCAAAAACCTTGGACAGAGGGGTGGCGGTAGACATAGTATACTTGGATTTTGCAAAAGCATTCGATACAGTTCCGCACACGCGGCTCATGTGTAAGGTAAAGTACAGGTTTGGAAATATCAGTTTGTAAATGGATAGAAAACTGTCTAAAAGACAGAATTCAGAGAGTAGTGGTTAATGATTCTTACTCTGAATGGTCTAAGGTTATCAGTGGTGTACCCCAAGGTTCAGTGCTGGGACCCTTACTTTTTAATATCTTTTATAGATGATATTGGGTCTGGGATCAAAAGTAATGTTTCCGTCTTTGCAGATGACGCCAAACTATGCAGTGGAATAACGTCCTTACAGGATGTCTCCAATTTACAATCCGACCTCAATGCTCTGTCTAATTGGGCGACAATGTGGCAGATGAGGTTTAATGTTGATAAATGTAAAGTTATGCACTTGGGGGGCTAAGAATATGCATGCATCACACATACTAGGGGGGTACAACTGGGGGGGATCCATAGTGGAAAAGGATCTGGGGGTTTTGGTAGATAAGCTCAATAATGCCATGCAATGCCAAGCTGCGGTTTCCAAAGAGGTGGACTCCAGAGAGAGAGAGATCATTTTGTCCCTGTTCAAATCATTAGTAAGACCTCATCTGGAATATGCAGTTCAGTTTTGGGCACCAGTTCTCAAAAAGGATATTGGGGAACTGGAGAAAGTGCAGAGAAGGGCAACCAAACTGATAAGAGGCATGGAGGAGCTCAGCTATGAGGAAAGATTAGAGGAACTGAATTTATTCACTGATAAGAGAAGATTAAGGGTGGACATGATCAGCATGTACAAATATATAAGGGGTCCATGTAGTGAACTTGGTGTTTGACTTATTCACTTTACAGTCAACAAAGAGGACAATGGGCACTCTTTACATCTAGAGGAAAAGAGATTTCATCTCCAAATGCGGAAAGGTTTCTTCACAGTAAGAGTTGTGGAATAGACTCACTGCAGAGGTGGTTCTGGCCAGCTCAGTAGATTGCTTAAAGAAAGGCCTGGATTATTTCCTAAATGTACATAGTATAACTGTGTACTAACATTTATAGGTAAAGTTGATCCAGGGAACATCAAGTTGCCTCTTGGGGGATCAGGAAGTAATTTTTTTTTTTTTTTCCCCTGCTTTAGCAAATTGGATTATGCTCTGCTGGGGTTTTTCGCCTTCCTCTGGATCAACTGTGGGTATAGAATTGGGTATATGGGATTTTATTTATTATTATTATTATTATTATTATTACGGTTGAACTGGACGGATTTGTATCTTTTTTTTTTTTTTTTTTTCAACCTGACTAACTATAACTATAAGACTGACTCCTCTTCTGAGGTGTCAAATGCGGGAGAATCGGCTGTCCAAATCTTAAGATTGATGTTCAATCTGTGAAGAAACCCGGTGCTCCCCACAAGAGACAGAGCAAGTATATCTGCTTACCAGATTAAGACCCTGTACATTGTTGTGAGAGCTTCTGTCGGTCATGGATTATCTGTGTCACTTATTTAATGTACTTTATATGCACTTAGCGCAATATCACTTATTTAATATATTCTGCTGTGATACTATGTAGGGTTTTACCATCAACTCTTTTTGATGCCATGCAAATATATTTTGGATAATCACATATTGGACCTACTTGCCGGCTTTATTCTATTCTATTTTATCTTGTTTAATTTTTTATATGCAGTGCTCATATTTGTATCCATTTCCACATGTGATATACATGCTTGAGCCATTACGTAGTTGGCTGGTCTTTTTTTATGTTCATTATAATGTGCACTAAACATTTATTACAGTTTTCTCTGGTCTATTTGGTAACATTTGACCTGTGGGGTGGATCAATAGCTGTTTTTCCAACTGGCAGTGTTTGGAGGTGGGTTATTTGGCATGGGGTCTAATGGTGTCCGCTATTCAAATGGTGCTCCTTTTCAGTGTGTTTTTGTATTTTCTGCACAATTCTTCTTTATTGATGTTTTACTGTAATCCCTGTATATTCCTTGTTTTAATTTAGAGATTCTACTGCTTGAATATTCGCACATCCCCTGAGGAAGCATTTCTGTGAAACATGTCAGGATAATGTGCAATAAGATATTTTCCCAAGTTCGTATTTCAGGACAGCCACCTTAGAGAGACCCTGGCTCCTCCCCTCTCAGAAAACACCGCCTTCAATTTCAAGATTTAAGCCTCGTCCTCCCTCTGTTCCTCAGTTATGGTGTTTCCTCCGGCGGGGAGACACCGCTAAGGAACCTTAGCTAAATCAGTTGGCGAAACTGAGGCTACGTATCTGAAATGGAGCTCTGACTCCGTTCGGCAGTCCGACTCTGTCGTACTGACCGTCTTACATGTACTCTATCTTTGCTTGGTGAAAGCAGGAAGTTTTAGAGGTTCATCCGTTCGTTCACCCAGGCGGGTGTTATGACGGGTTCGGCAGTCTGGGCGGCCAGAGAGCTGGTTTTTGACTGACCGTCTTTTACATGTACCCTAATCTTCGCTTGGGGAAAGCAGGAAGTTTTAGAGGTTCTCCTGTTCGTTCGCCCAGGAGGGTGCTGCAACAGGGTAGGCAGTCCGGTCGGCTGGGGAGCTGGACCCTCGTACTGACCTTTTTTACACGCACTCTAAACTTCGCTTGGGGAAAGCAGGAAGTTTGGGGCGGTCCATCCCTTCGTTCGCCCAGGGGAGCGCTGCAACGAGACGTCCAAGGTCCCCCTGTGTTAGCAGTCGGCTTGGAGCTGGAGGCCGGACCGGATGACGGGCGACGTCAGTTCCGGTGGGGGCGGACTTCTTCGTTGTATCCGCGTCTTCCGGTTCCAGACGCGGCACGTGAAAGGGGACCAAGCGTTCGGCTGGTGCAGCCTCTCTTTCTAAAGTTGTACAGGCAGCTGTAGGAGGCACGTTCGCACCACTCTTCCTCAACAGGAGAATGTCTGAAGCAGAGGCTCCAAGAGTTTCTGGAGATAACAGCACCAGCCACTCAAAGGTAAGGGGAACCCTGGGGAGGTGTTCCCTTACATTATAACCAGTAGCTCCACTGGTGTTTTTTCCCCCTTGGTGGTCGGGGGGAAGGGCAGTGCGTCTGGGATCCTGGTGGTGGTTGATCCTGGGGGGGGCACTCCTGGTGGTCCTCTATGTAGCGCTGGTGTTTCTTTTTCTTTTTTAATTTTATGCTGCTCTCTCTTTTATTTCTGTCTTTCAGAAAGCCACAAGCAAGTCCCCCCATGGTTCTAGGAAGAAGTGTCCTTCATGTAGAGCCTCTATGGGGGATTCCTGGTCCAAGGCACTTTGCAGAGAGTGTATTGAGGGATTGGTTAGAGAGCAGGCAGCAGAACAGGGGGCAGATCTGGCGGCTTCTGTGAAGGAACTCTCTAATACTTTCCAGTCCTTCAAGAGACATCGCAGAGACCCACCAGCGTTTCCTCAGACTGGCAGTAAGAACCTCGGTAGGGGTGCTACACCTACAGTTCAAGGCTCTTCCCTTCGGGCTATCCTCTTCCCCCCCGGATCTTCACCAAAGTAATGGCAGAAGTTCTGGCTTATCTGCGTCTCAGGGGAATCTCGGTGATCGCGTATCTCGACGATCTTCTCCTGTTTGCCCCTTCTCCGACACAGTTGACTCGAGATTTACAGACAACAAGAGACCTGTTAGTAAACTTGGGTTGGCTTCTGAACCTGGAGAAGTCCAACTTAGATCCTTCCCAGAGGGTCACCTTCCTGGGATATGTGTTGGACTCAACAGTACAGAAAGTCTTCCTCCCTTCAGAAAAAATTCAAAAGGTAGACAAGGCACTGTTGTTTCTCCAGGGCAGCCACCAGATCTCAGTAAGGAGGGTCATGTCGGCATTGGGTTTGCTGACGTCCACGCTCCCGGCGGTCCAGTGGGCGGGATTACATTACCGTCCCCTGCAATTATTTATACTGAAGGTTTGGGATCACAGCCAGGGGTCCCTGGATTCTTTGGTGTCGGTTCCGGACCAGGTAAAGAGGTCCCTCTGGTGGTGGAGAAAGGGAGCAAATTTGTCCCAGGGCCTAGAGTGGGTTTTACCAATATCTAGGGTGGTCACAACCGATGCAAGCAGCTCAGGTTGGGGTGCACACCTAGACTCCCGCCTGATACAGGGTACCTGGGAGAGGAGGGAGTCGAAGAGATCCTCGAATTGGAGGGAGCTGAGGGCAGTAGATCTGGCTCTCAGGACCTTTCAGAGAGAACTCAGGGGGCATCACGTAAAAGTCAGGTCGGACAATTCCTCAGTGGTAGCCTACATCAACAGACAGGGGGGCACCAGGAGCGAATCCTTATGGGCCCTAACAAAAGCCATCCTCGGGTGGGCCGAAGCAAATGTCCTGCCCTGTCAGCAGTCCACTTGAAGGGGGAGCAAAATCAGGTGGCAGATTTCCTCAGCAGGAGAACATTGAGAGAAGGCAACTGGGTTCTCAAACAGGAGGTTTTCGAAATGATCACCCAGAGGTGGGGGATTCCTTCGATAGACCTCTTTGCCTCGAGGGAAAACGCGAAGGTAGCCAGCTTCTTTTCTATAAACAAGGGGGACGGGGCGTTGGCGGTGGACGCACTAGCACAGAATTGGGGTTTCTCCAGGTGCTATGCTTTCCCCCCTCCCGTACTGATTCCGGCAGTGTTAAGGAAGTTTCAGGTGGAGAACACTACCCTTATTCTAATCGCACCTCACTGGCCCAGGAGGCTGTGGTTCTCCATTCTGAAGGGCCTGTCGGTAGAACCCCCCTGGATTCTCCCAGTCCAGGAGGATCTCCTTTCTCAGGATCCAATCTGCTGTCCTCAGGTAGAGCGGTGGAACCTTGCAGCTTGGCTTCTGAGGAAGAACTGTTGAAGGGCAAGGGCTTCTCAGATCGCTTAGTAGCCACGCTCCTAAACTGCAGGAAAAAGGAAACCAGGACCATTTACTTAAAGGTATGGAGGCGGTTCAATAGCTGGTGCTCAGAGAGCTCCTTCAATGTGCACAGCTCTGTAGCTGTTCTAGAGTTCCTACAGGCTGGGGCAGATAAAGGTTTAGCCCTCGGAACTCTGAAGGGTCAGGTATCCGCTTTAAGCGTGTTTTTAGAAAGGCAGCTAGCTTCAGACCCTTGGATAATGAGATTCTTCAAAGCCCTAAGTAGGCAGAGACCTGTTTCAAATTCCCCCTTCCCAGTTTGGGATCTTTCTTTAGTTTTACAATTTCTCACAGGAGAACCTTTTGAGCCATTGGAATGTTGCTCATTAAAACTGATCACTCTCAAAACTGTGTTTTTGGTGGCTATCACTACAGCAAGGAGAGTGAGTGAACTCTAAGCCCTTTCTGTTAGGGCACCTTTTTTTTCAGGCTTTTCCGGACCGTTTGGTTTTTAAGACGGATCCGGCCTTTTTGCCTAAGGTAGCCTCTAGTTTTCATAGAGCCCAGGAGATTGTGCTACCTACTTTCTGTTCAAATCCAGTAAGAGAACAGGAACACATCTTTCATAGATTGGATGTTAGAAGATGTGTCCTTCATTATTTAGATTGCACAAGTCAGTTCAGGAAGTCTGATTCACTTTTTGTGTTATTTTCAGGGGCTAGGAAGGGTTCCAGAGCCTCTAGACGTACGATAGCCAGATGGTTAAGGTTAGCCATTGGGCAGGCTTGTGTGGCAGGGGGGTTAGAACCCCCAGTTGGGATTAGAGCACACTCAACCAGGGCAGTGGCAACTTCTCAGGCAGAGTGGGCTGGTGCATCTCCTGAACAGATCTGTAGAGCTGCAACGTGGTCCAGTTTTGCTACATTCGTGAAACACTATAGACTGGATCTTCTGTCAGCCAAAGACCAGGCCTTTGGTCGTAAAGTGCTGCAAGCAGTGGTCCCACCCTAAGGTAATGTGCTCGCTTATCCTCTCTAAGGTGGCTGTCCTGAAAGACGAACTTGGGGAAAAACGGAGTTACGTACCGGTAACATCCTTTTCCGGGAGTCTTTCAGGACAGCCCCGGTTCCCACCCAGGTTTTTGGAGATCGTCGGGAACTCGTCACACGAGACCGTCAGGTAAGATTGAAAGTTTGTTTGTTTGACGTGTTCTTGTGTCTCCCCAGTTGGCCGGAGGTACTCTGGAAGAACTGAGGAACAGAGGGAGGACGAGGCTTAAATCTTGAAATTGAAGGCGGTGTTTCCTGAGAGGGGAGGAGCCAGGGTCTCTCTAAGGTGGCTGTCCTGAAAGACTCCCGGAAAAGGATGTTACCGGTACGTAACTCAGTTTTTCATCCAGTATACTCAATAATTTAGACCATCACTGCATTGTATTACATTATACCGCTATTGTCTGTATATCGTGTGTGTGTGTATATATGACATTTTTAACCTTGAGCCAAATAAATATTTAAATAAAATCTTTTTTGTATAATTATGCATTATGATTTTTTTTTATATTAAGCACCATCAAAATCCCTTTGCTTTCTCTATTATATTTTCTAATTTTTGGGATGTGGTGCCTATTCTTATGGGTGCTTATTCTGTTTTGTTGAACCAAATCTATTTTCTGTTTTGTCATGGTTATGCAGTGATCTTCCTGTGTTTGCATACTTCCCCTCATGTCTTCAGACTAAGAATCCAGCCACTTCCACCTGGTGGTTTTTATAACCTCTCCTCTAAGCATGGCTCCACCCCAGGCCCTATCAGGGAGCCCTATATTAACCTGTGCACTGCAGGCCATCAGTGCTGATCAACCATTGTGTATTCCTTTGAGTGTTAGCTTCCTGTTTCCTGCCATGTGCTCTGCTACTGTTTTCCGTTACCGACTTTGGTGTGTTTTGACTATCCCTGTTTGCCTGTGATCCTAACCTTTTGGCGTGTCCCCGACTATTCTTGTCTGCTTGTGGCCCCGAGCTTGGCTTTGTCCCTCACCATCCCTATCCTCCTGTTGCCTACTGTGGGTGTGAGCTGGGGGACCCTGGGGGTCACGACCTGGAGCCAGTTGCAGCCAAGTCCATCCTCACCACCAGAGGCGCTGGTGAACACCTGCTGGCTCTTAGACTCCGCGCCCCAGGGAATCTTGCGCTCTAACCCCAGTGGGATCTGTCCCCCGTCTGCAGCAGTCAGCCGTAGGGTCCACAACCTTGCGGTGCACTCCTGATCCTACGGTGTGCACCTGTCACCTTGCCTCAAGGTGACCTGACACTGTTCTTATGTCACAAATAGAACAGACACTGTCTGAAGTTCATAGGCTGTATGTGATAGGCATACCACCTTAGCGTGTCTTCTCTGTGCTTCAATATCAAATATGCCACCATATTCTAACTACCAAGATGTGGGATTGTGATGTACTTCTAAATAGTTTCATGCATACGGCACAAAAAGAGATTCAATTTCTTGGATAAGGCCAACAGTACATTGGTTGGAATATCCAAAACACTGTGCTGGAATATACAAACCCACCACATGTCTCCCAGACGAGATTATGTACGTCTTGTTCACCCGATGGCTGTCATATGTATATACAGTTGTTCCTATATAACCAAGACCAACATAGCAGTTCCAGTCTCTATTCATCTCTATGCCGGCCAGATGATCAGGTGTCCTGGTGGGATGAGACAGCCGATGAAACTACGGAAGGGGGGGGGGGGAGGAAATGCTTTCCCTCCCACTGCTTGAAAAAGCAATTCAGCATCTAGTTAGCTGCTAGGATTGCTTTTACAAGAGAGCCAACTATCAGCTCTAAAAAAAAAATGGCAGCTGCAGGCGTCATCCTGGTATAACCACTTGAAGTATGGGTACATCACTGGTCGTCAAGTAGTTAAAAATATCCAACAACATGGACATTTTTCATGTGAAATACAAGAATTATAAATTACATCCTTAACCACTTCCCATCCGGTCTCTGCATAAAAAATGGCTGCGGGTGGCTTGAACGTCCCTTAGAAGAAGCAGGATTGCGTGCCCGTCCCCCGGACATGCCACATCTCGGAGCGGCAGGAGGGCACTGTGATTTGCCATCCTGATCCACATGATGGCTGTGTCTAATCACAGCCATTGTGATGTAAACAGTAGAGGGGTGATGTTAGACACGGTATCGTGCAGCCGTGTGCCCACGCAACGACACAATCCCAATCTGCCTCTGCCCCCCCCCAGAGACATGGCAGCACTGCATGGCAGGAGGGCTGTGTGATTGGCCCTCCTGATCACATGATGGCTGTGTCCAATCACAGCCTTCACGTAATGTAAATTCTTCCTCTTCTAACACAGAGCCCGTCAGAGAGGAGGAGACCATCTGTGCTGCAGCCGGGGGATCAGTGCGTTTTTATGTTGTTGCTTTAGTTTGTCTGATTTATTTATTTTATTTTATTTTTCCCACTGACCAACCAGCTAGTGTCCCCAAATACAGTATGCCCAAACACCTGTCATACAGCTGTCCCAGTGAACATCTGCCCGTCATCTGGCACATCTGTCTGAAATTGCCACATCTGGTGCACAATCTGCCACAATTGTCCATCATTATCTGATGCACATCTGATCACCTGCCACATCCCAGTGATCAACATTTGTAACACATTTGTCTGTGATAATCTGTGCATATCTGTCAACATGGCTAAAAAATTATACAGCAGTGAAGAGGTTCTCCAGATACTCCAGAGAATGTCGGACATAGTGGGGAACTCTCTGCATCAGACTCGGATAGTGACTATGAGCCAGTAGAAAGCAGTGGCTCTGAAATAGAAACTGAGGAGGATAGAATATATCCAGAGGCATCCATCAGCAGCACAGCACTCCAGGATAATAGGCATCCATCCACCAGCAGCACAGCACTCCAGGATAATAGGCAGGCATCCACCAGCAGCGCAGCACTCCAGGATAATAGGCAGGCATCCACCAGCAGCGCAGCACTCCAGGATAGGCAGGCATCCACCAGCAGTTCTGCAACCTTACTAGCGGATAGGCTGGAGGCTAGCGACGGGGCGTCCCATCCACAACGAGGCAGGGTTCCATACTGTCCTCCCAGACCTACTTTAGCCAACATGGCTGCCCGATGCATCAGCAGAACCTGTAAATTCCCCTTTTTACAGCCCAGCCAGGCTGGAAAATGTAACACCAATTTATTATTTTCACTTATTTTTTTACTGATGATCTCCTAAATTACATTGTGGAGCAGTGTAATCTATACGTCATCCAACAATCCACTCTTTTATTTGGAAACCCCTCACCGTGGAAGAATTAAAAATTTTCCTTCTCAACATGGGGCTGACAAAAAAAAATTAACTTGATGCCTTCTGGTCTACCCAACCTATCCACCACATCCCAGTCTACTTGTCTTTGATGCCCAGAATCTGTTACAAGATGATAATGAGGTTTTTACCTTTCAACAACCATGCCCAATGCCTCCCTCTAAATCATCCCAATTTATGTTTAACTATTCAAAATTTGGCCCCTAATCATTTTTTTATTTTTTTTTGCTCTAGCTTCAAGCAGATGTTAACCCCTGATATAAAAAATTCTTTATATGAATCCCTAGTACACTTCACCGTAAAACTTGGCATAAAGCAATACCTCCCCAGTAAAAGAGCCAGACATGGCATAACATTTTACAAGGCATGTGGCAGGGCCACTGGTTACACATTTATGATTTTCCAATTTATGAGGGAAAAAGACAGCTAACCCCCCCCCCCCCCCCGCCCCCCGGATGCCCTACCTACATGGGAACAAGTGGTAAAATTGTCTGGCAGCTGACCCAACCATAAGCTTGGGAAAGGTTACCACCCATTTCTACACAAGTCTCCCACTTTTCTCCCACTTTTCCGCCATCTGTACCAAAATAAGACTGTGGCCTGTGGGACAGCATGGACCAACCACAAGGAATTCCCACAGAGATTGGTCGCCAAGAAATTGAAACGTGGGGAAATGGCCAGTATGCAGAATGAAGAGGTACTAGCCCTGAAGTGGAGAGATAAAAGAATAGATGTCTACATCCTTTCCGCAATGCAAGATGACACCTTGGTTGAACTGCAGAGAAGAGGAGGTCCCATCCAGAAGCCAATGCATGAATATAACCTTTACATGGGGGGTTGGATATGAATGACCAACTGATGCAGCTCTACTTGGCCACTAGGAGATCTCTGTTTTGGTACAAGAAAGTCACCATTTATTTGACGCAACTAGCCCTGTTCAATTTGTATGTTATTTTTTTGTAACTGCACCTAAAGTTCCCCAACCAATCTAAAATGTCAAGAAGATGTTATCACAGCCCTTCTCTATTGCCATGGCTAAGCCCCTTAACTAATTTGCTCCGATACATTAGCCAGACTCCATGAAAGGCGCTTTCCCGAAATCCTCCCTCTTAACCAAACAGGACGCAAACCCCCCAAAATGTTATGTATGTTCAAGTAGAGAATTTGCTGTGACACCCAATGCTACTGTCCCCAGTGTCCCTCCCAGACAGGCCTCTGTATTGGAGAGTGCTATCGGAGCTGTCACACTTCACTATACTATTAGTAAAGTGAAGATTATATTTTTCCAGTTTCCACTATCTGCTATTTCTGTGAATGACCCGGACTGTTTATAGACTATGCCTCTGCCAATCATGTTTCTGCCTTCCACGTGAATTGACCTCGGCATGTTAAATTACCATGCTTTCTGCCTGCCTCCTGAACTGATCATTTGCTCTGCTATTGTACAGCACGCATATGTGAGGGGCTCCAGAAAAGATTTTCAGAGTGAGTTTTTGTTTTCTCGGATTAGGGTCTGGAGACTGAGGCTTTGTAGAGATTTGGGTGCGAAGAAGCCTCTACCCCTGTCGTCAGGTCTTACCTGACCAAGGCCTAAAGGTTATAGTGCTGCCACCTGAACCGGCCATGCCTTTTGCCTGCCACCTGAACTGCCTGCTAAACCATGGACCATGTTCATACTTTGCCATATCACTGTCTGCTGCCTGGACATTTCCTTTGGCTGTCTGGACAAATGTTTTGACTGCACGGGGATGATACTCCTGACTGCTAAAACCACAGCTAATCCTCCTTCCTTCTTTTTTTTTTTTTTTTTTCATTTTTCTTTTTTTTTTTTTTGTGCCCTTTGCTCAGCAGAATGTATTTTGGGGTGTAATTCTTGGTGCGTACATGTTATGTGTTAGAAGCCTGAAGGTGCTACTTCCATGTTGGGCCTATGTATGTGGCCAGAGGGTGGAGAAGTCTCACACATGGGGTATCACCGTATTTCGGGGTGTCATTGTTTTCTATGTAAATGCTATGTGGTAGATCTTCTAAATTGACCACTTTGTGGAAAAAATAAAAAATAAATTCATTTTCTTTCCACATTTTCCAAAAACTTCTGGAAATAAATTGCATGTTAAAAAGACCCATTTATGCCTCAAAGAATATACATTGGGGTGTTTTCTTTCCAAAATTGGGTCATTTTGTGGGAAATTCCATTGTCCTGGTGTTCCAGGGCCTTCAAAAATGTGATGGGTACTCAGGAAATGAAATGTGTAATTGTCAGAAACCATGAATCAGACTGAGACAGAAGTACAGTTAAAGCACACTTGTTTAATAATGTAGCACTTACCCCCGAAAGAGCTGCTGGTAATTATTTGGGCTTGTACTCTGCTCTTGCTCCCCCCCCTTGACACAGCTGTATAGGGCTATTGATGCTAAACCCAATGGCAACAACCCAACAATAGCATAAAATATTGTATTTGTACGGTTACCTGAGCTCTTCTTGCTGTAAAGATAGGAAACAATCTCACACCAATCGTGCTTTAACCAACCGGTAATTATACTGGAAACTAAGTTCAAAATCATAAACCCAGTAACAATGATAATATGCAAAGTAGTACAATACTAATGGTGATATGCAAGGTCAGAACATATAATAATCAAACATGCAGACCTGAAAATATACTGAATACCATGGGCGGGCATGTCTCCAAGTGGGACTGGTGCTCAGAGTGGTAAACCAGTAACACTGGGCACTTTCCCACCTCCAGTACAGCCATGTAAACCCACACAGCTTGTAGTCTGCTATACCACACTAAATATCAGTATGTTATGACACATATGCTCAAGGGCTCCCCCCTAGATTGCAATACCTCCCCCTGTGCACTCTGCAGAATAAAAGGCCTTATACTGGATGATAAGCCTCTTGTCGTCTTTCTTCAGCTAGCTCAGTTAACTGCAGTGTTTGTATTCCATAGGGTTTGCAGATGGTAATGTAACGTAAACTAGTGAACAACGGCAACTTCAGTTATGCAATGCACTTATAACTTCCTTTTCTTTGAGAATGCACCCCTGACCATCATTCAGTTCCTAGTGAAGAATAGGCTTTGAGGCCTGATTAAACACAGTCTAATTGGAACCAACTGTTTTGTGGGACTGCGGGTCTCAGTAGCACTGTAATGACTAGTCTATAGTGTGTTAAGTGCTTTATATAAGTTCTAGGCAACAGCCCTCTCACCACACCAGGCTTGGATAATTGAATGCCTCTGCTCCGGTGATCTCAGTCCTGCTGCCAGCCAGCACCATCACACTCCGCAAGACGATCGTGACCCTTGGTTGGCTCCGTCAAGTGTTCTGGATCCTGCTGTCCGGTCACGATGCTGCTCCAGCATGCTGTGTTGAAACACTCTCTGGTGGCTCAAATTCCGTTCCGTGCCAAGGCCTCGGCTCTTCCAGGTGCACAGGCACAGGTCCCTGCAGGCAGGTCTCACATCCAGGTCTCATGGTAGAAGAGAGAAGATGGACACACTGGGCCTTTTATTTCCTACCCAGCATGCAGTTCTGTCACTTAGCCTCATGGGTAGATAATTGAGCACTGTGGGTAGGTGAGGCTTTTCACAAATAAAGTTTAAGTCACCGGAAGCATTAATGTTCTAGCCACTAGAGGGACCCAAATGCTAATCTAATAGCAATACGTTATTGTATAGCATTTACATGACAAAAATTCCAGCGCATCAATAATAAAAAAATAAAATAAAAAAAAAGTAAACAGAGTAAACTTAGTCAAAACCTAGCCAGACTTCAGGAACCAAAATTAATATTCAGACAAGCCAAAACGTCAGAGAGCTAGAGAACAGTGTAGAAGATTAGTAAGCAGGATCTGGAACCAGAAGGAACGTTAGACAAGCAAGTCTTTAACAGGAACACAGGAGAGCATCTCTAGAGATGTGACCAAGGCGAAAGCAGAGATCATCTGGACTGGACGGCTTAAGTAGGCAGGACTGACAAGCAGGATATCCTCAACAGGTGAGCCACTGCGGAGAGATAGGAGCTGGCAATTCTCTGACAGCTAAGCGACCAGCTCATAGAAGGAAGGGCTGAGCGCAGCCCTGACAGTAATTTATGCCTTTAGAATGCCTGATGGTGCTACTTGGATGTTGGGCCTCTGTATGTGGCCAGGCTGTGGAAACGTCTTGCACGTGGGGTATCGCCATACTCTGGACAAGTAGCAGAATATATTTTGGGTGTAATTAATTGCAAGTATGCCTGCAGCATGTATGGGAAATAACTTGTAAATGTGACAATTTTGTGAAGAGAAAAAATGTTATATTTTATATATAATTTGTGTGAACAAAATGATAATAAAAATGTAGTTTGGGTACAGTGTAGCATGACTGAATAATTGTCATTCTGAGTGCCAAGAGCACTGAAAGCTGAAAATTTGGTTTGGAAAGGAAGGGGATGAAAGTGCCCATTTTTTAGATGCTTAAAGGACAAGTGTGGGGTAAAACAAAGACAAACCTCCTATACTCCTCTCCATGCTGCAGCATTGGTCTGATGTTACAGCTGTCCCCCCTCCAGCTCTAAGCCTAAGCAGCTTTAGCACTCTTTTGGCTGATTCTGGGTCACAGGAGAGCACAAGTAAGTGCACTCCTGTGACTCAAGAGAAGTATGACCAAAAAGCTTTTCTCATACTTCTCTTTTAACCACTTCCCACCCAGCCAATGCACATATACGGCCGGGTGCCCGCGCAGCGGCGCAATCCCGATGTGCTCGTGTCACCCAGACACGGCGCATCTCAGATCGGCAGGAGGGCTCTGTGATTGGCCCTCCTGATCACATGACGGCCGTGTCCAATCACAACCGTCATGTGATGTAAACAAACAGCCGGTTGCTAGGCAATCGGCTCCTCCTCTCATCACACAAAAGTCATCGCTGAGGAGAGGAGAGCAGATCGCTGCAGCCGGCTGATGGTCAGTGAGTATGAGCGGTTTTTTACAGCTTTTTACTCACTGATCATCAGTTTAGTGTACACACAACACACCACACAATATAAACACAATGTCCCCCACAACACACATGTCCCCAAATAATAAAAACACATGTCCCTAAATAATAAAAACATGTGCCCCACATATATCCCACTAAAATCACATGTCCCAATGATTATCTGTACACATATGTACGTGATCACCTGCACACATATGTACATGATCATTTGCGTACATATGTCCGTGATCACACAAACCAATTATTATACACTTAACGGAATTTTTTTTACCAAAAACATGTAGCAGAATACATTTTGGCTTAAATTTATGACAAAATTTGATTTTATTGGATTTCTTTTAAAATAGAAAAAATAAAATATGGGTTTTTTTTTTCAAATTTCCGCATTTTTGCGCTTATATCGCAAAAAATAAAAAACGGAGTGATGAATAAATAACACCAAAATAAAGCTCTATTTGTGCGAACAAAATGATAAAAATTTCATTTGGGTACAGTGTAGCATGACCGCGCAATTGTCACTGAAAGCGCTAGAGCGATGAAAGCTGAAAATTGGGCTGGGAAAGAAGGGGGCGAAAGTGCCCTGAATTGTAGTGGTTAAAGTAAAATTCCAATGTAGCACCATCCTAGATGCTGCTAGGATTTGGTTAGGAAGATTTAGTCTTGTGGCTCTTCTGTAATCGGTTGGAGCTTGGTGTGATTGCTCTGGGCTCTGCAGGCTGCTGGTTTGACTGTTTTTTGGAGGTTTCCAGAGTATAGTGGGTGGGAGCGTCAGATATGCAGCCCTATCCAATCCCTGGGGAGGTGTGTCCAGATAGTGGTTAGGGATTGCATAAATAGTTTGGAGCCTCAGAGAGCAGGGCCCTTTTCCAGAAGGAGAGGTTCCCAGCCAGGAGGGCTGCCAGCCCTTCTTGGCCATTCTGCTCAGGATCCTGCCTAGCACTTTGCTTAGCTGGGGTGCCTATCCTTCTGAGTCTCTTGGGAGCCAAAGAGGGGTGCCACTGAGGATCTTATCTGAAAGTGCTGCAGAGAATTCTACCAGCTTGAATCTGAAGGAGACATCCAAGCCGAGTGACTACAGACCTATGAAGAAAGGATCTCCGTAACTGTAGCCGTTTTCTAACCCCTGCCACACTCTTTAAGGCTTGCCTGGCCTGATACATTGCAAATGGTTTACTAGTTCTGCCCGCTTCATGTCCTAACACTTGGAGGACTGTGTTAAGAAATTGCTGTGAAGAAGCCTAGTGACCTCAAAACTTTAAATGTTCTGGAGTATCCCACAGCTCCCTAATCCCCATCCAAGTTAATCTGCAATAAACTTCTAAAAGGCAACCCCTAGATAGACTATTTCTTGATCCAGAGGTGTGGAAAATGCTGTGTGGCTGGACGCTGTTATACAGCGAGAAAAGACCCAGTAACACAAATCAGCATTCTTACGGGTGTTAGTGCTACACCAGCTATGGCTAGCGTTACATTAGTCCAGCTTGGAAAAATGTGTCTATGCATATACCATGCCTGTGGGATCCCCATGGAAGCTGGAAATTACTGTAATAGGCACTGCTACTCCAGTGACCTCCACTTGCTGGGTTCTGTGCTTAGCTGCTTTCTTGCTGTATTGTGAACACAGGAGGTTTAAAAAGGAAGTTTCAGGAACCCCCCCCCCCCTCGGTTGTAGTGAATGCAGCACCCCCCTCCAGTTGCCATGAATGCAGGCCCCCTCCAGTTGCCGTGAATGCAGCCCCCCCCCAGTTGTCGTGAATGCAGCACCCCCATTGCCGTGAATACGTTTCACTATTGCCATCAGTGCATCCTGATTCATGCACATCTGCAGCCTTGGAGGAGATGGAGAGGGGGCGAAACGAGCGCCAACAGACCTACAGGACACACTCCTTTTCTCGGCGGTCTCTTTAATAGAAAATCCCACTTCCTATGATGGACAGAACAGTCACTCAATGGCAGCGCAGGAGACGGGACTTCCTTTTACAGAGGCCGCCGTTTAAACAGAAAATTCTCCTGTATGTACGGCACTCATCCTGCCCTCTCCAAGACAGCCTGCATATATATCTTTTGTGGCTCCCGGGGCTCGGGGATTCGTTGGGGACCACAAAAGATATACATGTCAAAATTACCAGACGAAAAAAAAACAAAATGTGGGCCGGACTTTGGACGTGCCTGATCTAGAGATTGCTTCACGTTTTCTCAATAAATGCTGATGGGAGGAGAGAACAGAGCGACAGAGATGAGCATTGCTTCTCCTTCCACTGTCCAGTCACAGCTTGGGGGCTATGTCTAGGGTGACTTGGGCCCGGAGAAAGTGGATTGAATGATGCAGGCCATCAGGCTATGGACATTTAGTGTAAAAAGTGAAAAAAAACAGCGCTGTCTATAAATAAATACCCGTGAACAAATTAAAATATTAGAAAACTCCTGCTGCAACTTAATGTGAGATGCACACAATGAAAACCAATTAAGAAAAAGAAGCTGTCACGTACCTGGTAGGAGAGCCCAGAATGCAGGGAGCGGCTCCTCGTAAGCCTCTGGCTCGAGAGCCCCTGGAAGTGGAGACAGGGATTCAGGAGTTCGGAGGGCACAAGTGCCAAGCTGGAATATGGTAGGTCGGACCTGTAGCAGCAAGAGATCCACAGAGGCCCTGGAGGGTAGATACCCGGTAAGCAGCTGGGGATGCGGTCACACCGTAGGCACAGGTGGATGACTGGAACAGCTGAAGGAGGTCCGTGTGAACAGCAGGCACTGGTGGTCAGGCTGGAACAGCAGGTGTCAGTCAGCGGGTTTCAGCAGGCACTAGCAATCAGGCTGGAACAACAGGTGGCAGAAGACAAGGTCGGGAACAAGCCGGGTCGGTATCAGGCGGGCAGCAGAGGTACACGGGAAGAGACGGAGACATAGTCAGACAGGCAGGAGGTCGGTGACAGGCAGCAATCAAAACGAAGTCGGGAACAGGCCGGGTAACGGTAATCAGGAACAACAGAAACAGATAACAGAATCACCGGACACGCTGTAGACAGGACAGCAAGAAGGAACAGGAGCTGGTTTCTTAAGTAGCCCTTTGGGCGCCAAGAACGGTCGTACGGCGAGTCTGCGTGCCCCCGCGGGTAACCGTGCGCCCGTTCGTGACCCCCGCGCACCCGCGTGCGCCCGTTCGCACCGTCGCGCACCCACGTGCGCTCGTTCGTGCCGTCGCGCACCCGCGTGCGCCTGTTCGTATCTACGTGCACTCGCGTGCGTTCGTTCGCGCTAACGCGCGCCCAAGGATACCGACAAGCTCTCCGCAAGGGAATCCTGCGGGCAGGTTTCCTATGTACGATCGGGACAACAGATAGACCATGACAGAAGCTGCGCTGAAAATAATAAAAATATGTGATATATGCTCCTATGCCATAAATAGTGCTAAAATAAATCATTATCACCGTGAAAAAACATATTTCCCACCATAGTCCAAAATTAAATGAGAAACCGATGGTTAAATATAGAGGCAGGAGGATAAGAAAATAAAACTTCAGTCCACTTAGGTGACACCGCACACAGCACCCTCAGGATAAGAAACAAGTGCACCAAGGAAAGAATCCTCCACCACTAGATCCAGTGAGGCTTACCAGCTAGCCAGATCTTTTTAAGGAGATCAAATGTGCCTGCAAATTTAACCCCCAGTCTGGACCTTTTGTATCAAGATATACAGATCGGAGTTACCAGCGGTGTATCTCCTCCTTAGAGCGTCTCTCATCCCAGCCACATTGATTTAATGGGATAAAACAAACAGAAGAGGTCCCATAGCGTAACTCCGCAAAAGACTTTTATTAAAACATGTAAAAATCAAGATTTCAAACTCACAATTTAGCCGTATACAAGCGTGTGTGTAAAATAACGAGCCGGTCGGCTCTTTCTCACTGCCTGTCCTTCCTAGACCAACGGGGAATGGCGGGGATGTCAGCATGCCGCTCAACCCCATGGACATTTAGTGGCCGAAAGAAGTACTGCAGGGGACAGGCACCATTTAGACCAGCTTCACACTGGTAGAACTGGCCGTTAGCGTTGCTTGCTTTTGTGGTGCTTTTCGGCCACTAGCAGGCGCTTTTTACCCAGGAAAAAGTCTAGTTTTTAAGGTGCTTTTGGAAGCGGGTAGGGTGTTTTTGTAAGTGCTAAATACAGCGCTCCCAACCTGCCACAAAGATGCTGCTTGCAGGACTTTTCGTAATGCGCAGCGCCCCGGTGTGAAAAGGCACACTGCAATAAATGGGAGACGGTTTTCAGGCACTTGGGGAAGGGGGCAGGATGATCTAGGCAGAAGCAGCAGCATTAGGACAACCAGCTGTGAATAAACAAATGGACCTACGGCTTCCACTGGGTTAGAAACTATTCTGATGGATATAGATTGGTGCGATACAAGCACCTTTTAAATGTGTGGGTACCCTGGATTGGGATTTTTTAATAAATTGTGTTTTTAAACAATAAAACACCATCTACTTGTCTTCTCTTGCATGCACCGAGGACATATTCTTAGAACGATCCAGGAACTTGCAAGGTCCACACTACAGAGCCCAGGGGTGGTTCAACTTTAGGGCGGCACAGTGGTGTAGTGGGTAGCACTCTCACCTAGCAGTAAAAAGGGTTGCTGGTTCGAATCCCAACCACAACTCTACCTGCCTGGAGTTTGCATGTTCTCCCTGTGCCTACGTGGGTTTCCTCCGGGTACTCCGGTTTCCTCCCACACTCCAAAGACATGCAGGTAGGTTAATTGGCTTCTGTCCAAATTGGCCCTAGTATATGAATGGGGACCTTGGATTGTGGGCTCCTTCAGAGTAGAGACTGATGTGAGTGTGCAGACACTCACTCAGGTTGAACTGGATGGACTGGTGTCTTTATTCAACCTTACTAACTATGTAACTGCGTGTATCAACCAAACTTGAGTGTGCGGTCACACGCCCTGAGGTGAGGATAACTACAAAGGGTGGTGCACGAGAGTGTTGGCACCCATTATTAAGTTTGGGGCACCATCACAAGGATTTACTCTTATTCACTCCATTTGGAATATTTTAACCATGTCAGCCCCGGAAGATTGTACCCCCTTCCTGACGAGCACTTTTTGCGATTCGGCACTGCATCATTTTAACTGACAATTGCGTGGTCGTGCAACATTACACCCAAACAAAATTGATTTGATTTTCTTTTTTCCCCACAAATAGAGCTTTCTTTTGGTGGTATTTGATCACCTCTGCGGTTTGTATTTTTTGTGCTATAAACAAAAAAAAGATCGACAGTTTTAACCACTTCGCATCCAGGCCAATTCTGATATTTCTCTCCTACATGTAAATTCATAATTTTTTTGTTAGAACGTTACATAGAACCCCCAAACATTATATATGATTTTTTTAGCAAAGACCCTAGAGAATACAATGGCGGTTGTTGCAACTTTTTATCTCGCACGGTATTTGCGCAGCAACTTTTCGAACATGTTTTTTTCAGAAAAAAAACGTTACATGCTTAAAAAAAAAAAACAGTAAAGTTAGCCCAATTTTTTTGCATAATGTGATAGATGAAGATACGCTGAGTAAATAGATACCCAACATGTCACGCTTCAAAATTGCACACGCTCTTGGAATGGCGCCAAACTTTATTTAAAAATCCCCATAGGCGACGCTCTAAAATCTTTTACTGGTTACATGTTTGCGTTACAGAGGAGGTCTAGTGCTAGAATTATTGCTCACTCTAACGTTCGCGGCGATACCTCACATGTGTGGTTTGAACACTGTTTTCTTATGTGGGCAGGACTTGCGTATGCATACGCTTCTGCGTACGTATTGTTAATTTTACTTTTATTTTTTTGTTTGACACTTAAAAAATAAAAATAAAAATTGATTACTTTTATTCCTATTACAAGAAATGTAGACATCCCTTGTAATAGGAATATGGCTGGATCGGACCTATTTACAGTGAGATATGGGGTCAATAAGACCCCATATCTCACCTCTAGGCTGGGAAGCCTAAAATAAAAAAAATTAAAAAACGATCCTGGCTTCCTAGCCAAATCGGCGCCATTATTTTGAATGCAGAGGCCGGGCGTGACGTCATAACATTGTGCCCGGCCTCCGAACGATCATAGAGACTCCAGGGACGATCTGGTCCGCCGGAAATCTCTATGGTATTATCCGGGGGCCGGCGGATCCTAAGACCGGTAGAAGCACCGGCGGGAGGGGGAACGTCCCCTCCCACCTCCCGTAAGAACGATCAAGCGGTGGAACAGCCGCTATGATCGTTCTTATGGTGCAGGGAATCGCCGGCTGAAACCGCCGATATCTGAATGATGTCTGTGGCCTCAGGCATCATTTAGATATACCCCCGGAAAGTTAAGGACGTCCCTATCCCCCAAAAATATATAAAACATTTTTTACCCTCAGTTTAGGCCGATATGTATTCTTCTACATATTTTTGGTTAAAAAAAAATCACAATAAGTGTATATTGATGGGTTAGCTCAAAAGTTATAGTGTCTACAAAATAGGGGATAGTTTTAAGGCATTTTTATTATTATTATTATTTTTTTATTTTAGTAATGGTGGTGATCTGCGAATTATTTATTTATTTATTTATTTTTATCGGGACTGCGACATTATGACAGACACATCGGACATTTTTGACACCATTTTGGGACCATTGTCATTGATGCAGCGATCAGTGCTATAAAAATGCATTGATTACTGTGTAATTGACACTGGCAGTGAAAGAGTTAACCACTAGGGGGCAATGAAGGGGATACGGTTGTCCTGGGAAGTAAGTCTAACTGTGGGGAGGGGGGGTGGGCTACTAATCACATGACCGCGATCGAGCAGTGATCTCTATCATGACACAAGCCAGAACGGGGAAATGCCTTGTTTACATAGACACTTCCCACGTTCTGAGGCTCCGTGACATGATCGCCGGGAGAGGATCCTGCGGGCACGATCATGCTGTATGTGGCGGACGCGACTACCTGCTATCCCTGGCTTAAAGGGGATGTACAGGTACGCCCATTTGCCCACCAATGCCATTGTCGCGACATATATCAGTGTGCGGCGGTCGGCAACTAGTTAAGGAACATTAATTATGGCCATTTTAAATTGAGCATATATTAGGCACATAGGACATTACCATTGTTTAAAGGTCATGTTGTTTTTCTCATTAGCACAATAGCACCTTATTTCATGTATGTCACTGAAATGATTTCCCATCATTGATTTAATCGCACTAGACACATTGATTGTTTTATTAGCACATCATCATTTTTTTTGCATGTATGCTACAACATCTTTGTAACACGTATTTGCACACCAAGTTATGTATAATTTGCATGTTTATCAGTGTTTACCATGGCACCCTGATTTTTAAGATTTACAGTCACAAAAAAAAGTATGTGAACCCTTTTGGAATGATATGGATTTCTGCACAAATTGGTCATAAAATTTGATCTGATCTTCATCTAAGTCACAACAATAGACAAACACAGTCTGCTTAAACTAATAACACACAAATAATAAAATTATCATGTTTTTTTTTATTGAACACACCATGCAAACATTCACAGTGCATGTGGAAAAAGTATGTGAACCCCTAGACTGAGATCTCCAAGAGCTAATTGGAGTGAGGTGTCAGCCAACTGAAGTCCAATCATTGAGATGAGATTGGAGGTGTTGGTTACAGCTGCCCTGCCCTTGTGAAAAGCAAACCCAGAACACCAGTTCTGGATTTGCTTTTCACAAGAAGCATTGCCTGATGTGAATGATGCCTCTCACAAAAGAGCTCTCAGAAGACCTGCAATTAAGAATTGTTGACTTGCATAAAGCTGGAAAGGATTATAAAAGTATCTCCAAAAGCCTTGCTGTTCATCAGTCCACGGTAAGACAAATTGTCTATAAATTGAGAAAGTTCAGCACTGCTGCTACTCTCTCTAGAAGTAGGCGTCATGTAAAGATGACTGCAAGTGCACAGCACAGACTGCTCAATGAGGTGAAGAAGAATCCTAGAGTGTCAGCTAAAGACTTACAAAAGTCTCTGGCATATGCTAACATCCCTGTTAGCGAATCTATGAAAAGTAAAAGACTAAACAAGAATGGATTTCATGGGATGATACCACAGAGGAAGCCACTGCTGTCCAAAAAAAAAAAAAAACATTTCTGCACATTTACAGTTTGCACAAGAGCAACTGGATATTCCAGAGCAGTACTGGCAAAATATTCTGTGGAATATCGGGACTGATAAAACCAAAGTTGAGTTGTTTGGAAGAAACACACAACACTATGTGTGGAGAAAAAGAGGCACAGCACACCAACATCAAAACTTCATCCCAACTGTGAAGTATGGTGGTAGGGACATCATGGTGTTGGGCTGCTTTGCTGCGTCAGGGCCTGGACGGATTGCTATCATCGAAGGAAAACTTGATTCCCAAGTTTATCAAGACATTTTGCAGGATAACTTAAGGCCATCTGTCCACCAGCTGAAGCTCAACAGAAGATGGGTGTTGCAACAGGACAACGACCCAAAGCATAGAAGTAAATCAATAACAGAATGGCTTAAACAGAAGAAAACATGCCTTCTGGCGTGGCCCAGTCAGAGTCCTGACCTCAACCCGCTTGAGATGCTGTGGCATGATCTCAAGAAAGCGATTCACACCAGACATCCCAAGAATATTGGTGAACTGAAACAGTTCTGTAAAGAGGAATGGTCAAGAATTACTCCTGACCGTTGTGCAACTGATCTGATCTGCAACTACAGGAAACGTTTGGTTGAAGTTATTGCTGCCAAAGGAGGTTCAACCAGTTATTAAATCCAAGGGTTCACATACTTTTTCCACATGCACTGTGCATGTTTACATGGTGTGATCAGTAAAAACATGGTAACATTTAATTCTTTGTGTGTTTGTTTTAAGCAGATTGTGATTGTCTATTGTTGTGACTTAGATGAAGATCAGATCACATTTTATGACCAATGTGCAGAAATCTATATCATTCCAAAAGGGTTGACATACTTTTTGCAATTGTATGTAGTACATTTATATTGGACTGTGAGCAGTGTCAGCAGCTGAAAAAAAAAATATTATATTTTGTATTATTCTAATCAATTTTAGATTTTTATTTATACTTGTTCTGGTAGCACACAAGGCCTTTTTAGTTATTTAGCTTGGCAGAGGCTATTTCTAGCAATAAAGTGCCTGAAAACCACCCAGTGTGTAAAAGTAGCCTTCGAGATTGCTTTGCATTTTCTTAATGAATGCTGATGGAGAGCAGAGCGACAGAGATGAGCATATAATTCTGCTGCTTCTCCTTCACTGTCCAGTCCCAAGTTGGGGCCTGGGCTCAGAGGAAGTGGAATGAATGATGCAGGCCATCAGACTGAGGACATCCAGCAGCAAAAAGTATTACAGGGGAAATCTTTGCATTGTAAGCTAGTTTTGTTATTTTATCATTTAATGGGCTGTTGAATTTTAACCGAAATACGGCTGCAGAGCGGACGCTAACTGCCGGGAGGCCTTACCTGAACGGTCTCCTGTTTACTTCCGCAATGCGTGCTCCCGCGAGTGCGCATCGGGGAAGTTCTGTGCTGGCCGCGTCCCTCGGACACAGCCAGTCACAGATCGCTGTAAACGGCCAATCACAGCGGCCGTTTACAGCACGATCGGCGTGTCCAATATGAGATGATCTCATATGTAAACATATGAGATCATCTCTCAGCGCCGCTCTCCCTCCTCACACAGACAGCGTGAGAGAAGGGAGAGATCAACGGCTGCAGCGGCCGTAAGTAAAAAAAAAAAGAAGAAAAAAAAAAAAAGTGCCATCCTCCCCAGAGCCACCTGTTAGTGCTATCTGTCCCCAGTGCCATCTGTCATCAGTGCCACGTGTCATCAGTGCCACATATTAGTGCCATCTGTCATCAGTGCCACGTATCGGTGCCATTTGTCATCAGTGCCACCTGTCGGTGCCACGTGCCGTCTGTTGTCAGTGTCATGTGTCATCAATGCCACTTATCAGTGCCATCTGTCATCAGTGTCACGCGTCATCGGTGCCAACGTATTAGTGCCATCTGTCGGTGCCACGTATTAGTCCCACGTATTAGTGCCATCTGTCATCAGTGCCACGTATTAGTGCCATCTGTCATCAGTGCCACATATTAGTGCCATCTGTCATCAGTGCCACGTGTCATTGTCTTGGTGCTCCAGGGCCTTCAAAAGTGTAATAGGTAGTCAACAAGTTGGATGTGTAATTTATGCTCCTAGAACATGTGACGGCGCTCCCTGCATGTTGGGCCTCTCTATGTGCCAGGCTGTGAAAAAGTCCCATATATGTGGGATCGTAATACTCAGGAAGAGTAGCAGAATTTTTTTGGGGGTGTCATTTGTGGTATACACATGCCATGTGAGAGAAATAACCTATTACAATGACCATTTTGTGGAAAAAAAAAAATAAAACATCTTAATTTTGCAAAGAATTGTGGGAAAAAATTACAACATCAAAAAGCTCACCATGCCTCTTACTAAATACCTTGTAATGTCTACTTTCCAAAAAGGGGTCATTTGGGGGGTATTTGTACTTTCCTGACTTGTTCGGGTCGCAAGAAGTAAGATAGTCCACCAGTACATCAGATGTGATCAATTTTGTGCGATTCGCACCACAGCTTGTGGACTCTCAACTCAGACTCTAACTTTCACAAAGACCAAATAATATCCACTAATTTGGGTTATTTTTACCAAAGATATGTAGCAGTATAAATAGTGGCCAAACTTTATGACTAAAAATTAATAATTTTGTCACAGAAACAAAGAAATATGCGTGTTTTTTTTTTTTTTCAAAATTTTCGGTCTTTTTTCATTTATAGCGCAAAAAATAAAAACCCCAGAGGTGATCAAATACCACCAAAAGAAAGCTCTATTTGTGGGAAAAAAAGGACAAAAAAATTATTTGGGTACAGTGTTACATGACTGAGTAATTGTCATTCAAAGTGTGAGAGCACCGAAAGCTGAAAATTGGTCTGGGCAGGAAGGGTGTTTAAGTGCCCAGTAGGCAAGTGGTTAACAAACTTTTTGCTGGGAGTCTTCTTTAAATGGTTTTAATAGAAAGATTTCCTGTGGAAATAGAATTAAAGCTATATTTTGTATATGAATACAAGTGTTATGGTATACTTTATTTCCTTGATTGCCCTTAGGAGATTTATATGCTGTAGAATTTTATGTGTCGGAGTTGATATCCATCAAGGGGTAGGAGGGGTAGACAAGCTTATTATACATTGAGGCCCAAACACTTAATTATTTCCTCCTTTTCTTTTCTAATAATATTATTTATTTTTTATTTTTTATCCAGAACACCGAGGCAGACAGGAAAAGGTCTAGGTGGTATGGCTGGGAAATCTCACCACTGGGGCTCTCAAAAGATTAAAAAAGTAAACAATTGGCTCAGCCCACCAGATTCCACTTAGAACTAATATATCACTTGTGTGTAATGAAAATTCCGGGGCGGGGGGGGGGGGGGTTTGCTGATGGCAACCAGTCCATCCTTGATCATTTTTGCCAGAGCTGCTTTAAAAATGAAAATCGGAATCCAAAGTTTGCGGCTGCAAGCTTGATATAGACGTCTTCCATTGCATGTCATAAATCAGCAGCGTCGCTCTTCTACCATTTGCATTGGCAGCTCATAGCGCAGTATTTAGGGCGATCCCGCTTTTATCATCCGACACCATTTTTTTGGTATTCTGCTTTGTCCTCACGTTCCCAGGCGGAGGTCGTATTTTGTTTGGTGACTGAAATGCGGCTCGGTTTTTTTTTTTTCCCTGTGTTTAAGATAATACTGAGCAGCCATAACTCTTTACCCCCCTGCTCCACCTGACACACATGTAATGAAGGTGTCCGGGTGATTTAAGCATCTTCCCAAATCCCAAACGACCTCATCGCACACTACGCCTTGTTGTGTTTGTGCTGGTGTGGGCTCAGGTAAATAGATAAGGAAAAGCCATTACTAAGCTCGTTTGGTCCGGGTCATTACCCACAATGCTTGCTGCTGGTATTTGATCATGCTCGCTCTATTAAAGTGTCATTATGTTGCATTCAGCACTCGGTGATGTGTGAGCGGTAAATTAGGACTCCTGGCAGCCTGATAGAAACTTCTCATGTCAACACTTCCTGCACATTGCTACTTTCACCCGTTCCTTGCCAGGCCCCGCTGTACATCCACTATGCTATCACACATCGCTCTTTTCACCCGTTCTTAGCCAGGCCCTGCCATACGCCCACTACGCTGTCACACATCACTAATTTCATCCGTTACTTACCAGGCCCATTTGTATGCCCATACCGCTTTCATACATCACTCTTTTCACCCATTCCTTACCAGGCCCAGTCATATGCCCACCATTTTCACACATTACTCCGTTCACCCGTTCCTCTCCAGGCTGCGCTGTATAACCACTTTGCTTTTAAACATCAGTTATTTTACCTGTTCCTTGCCAGGCTCCGCTGCACCCCTTCTACCTTTTTCACACATCACTCCTTTCACCTGTTCCTCGCCAGGCCCTTATCCTACACTTGCTACTTTTTTTTTTTATAAATCACCCTTTCACCCATTCCTCGCCAGGTCCTTGCTGTACACCCACAATGCTTTCATACATCACTCCTTTCACCCATTCCTTGCCAGGCCCCACCGTGAGCCCACTAAACTTTCACCTGTTCCTCGATAGGCCCTATTGCATACTCGCTATACTTTCACAAATCATCCTTTTATCCATTCCTTACCGGGCCCAAACCATACTCTCTACCCTCTCACTCATCGCCCCTTTCACCCGTTCCTTGACAGACCCTGCCGTACCTTCACAACACTTTCACACATCACATCAGTTCTTTTACCTGTTCCTTGCCAGGCTCAGCTGCACGCCTTCTACCTTTTCACACATCACTCCACCCGTTCTTCACCAGGCCCTTATCCTACACTTGCTACTTTTTATACATCACTCCTTTCACCCATTCCTCACCAGACCCTTACTGTACACCCGTAATGCTTTCATACATCACTCCTTTCACCCGTTCCTCTCTAGGCCCTACTGCATACTCACTATACATTCACACATCATCCGTTCCTTATCAGGCCCAAACTGTACACCCACTACCCTTTCACTCATCACCCCTTTTTTACCCATTCCTTGACAGGCCCTGCCATACCTTCACAACACATTCACACATTACTCTTTTTCACCCTTCCTCCCCAGGTCCCGCTGTATGCCTACTATACTTTCACACATCATTTTCCGCCTGTGCTTTGGCCAGGTCCTACCAAACCCTCACTAGTCTTTCACACTTTGCTGCTTTCACCCGTTCCTCGCCAGGTCCTACTGTATGCTAACTGTGCTTTGACACATCATTCCTTTACCTGCTCCTTACCAGGTTCTAATGCATTTTATGCATTAGGGTGAAAAACCTTCTGTGCTACAGCTACCCCCTCAGACCCCCCTTTTTCTTACCTGAGCCTGATCAGATCCAGTGATTTGCACAAGCGCAGCGGCTCAAGCCAATGTCTCTCCCCTCACTGGACAGATTGATAGCAGCAGGAGCCATTGGCTACCACTGCTGTCAATCAAATACAGGGGCGTAGCCCAGTCCCACTGTCTGTGTCAATGGATGCAGCAGCGGATTCGGGAGCAAGCCCCTAGGGAAAGCTAATTTACGTGGGGTTACCCGATGAAGAGGAAGGACCTGGAGTGCTGGCGTGGGGAGGGACTAGTCTGTGCAAAATGATTGCACAGAGCAGGCAAGTATAGTAGACCTTATTATACAGGATGTAGCACCTACAGTTTATTTTTTTAAAGGACTAAGAATAAATTCAAAAGCGATTTTGGTTTGTGGCTCTAAGATACAGTGTAGTTCCACTTTAAGGCTTAATAACTTGGATGGGGAGTTGTGGGATACTCCATGGATGTTAACTAATAGATGAAGTACACACTTCACTGTAATACTACTTCTCGGGACATAAAGGCCTAGCAAATGGTCTGCACCGAGACCCCTTCAAAAATGTCCTGGACCAGGCAAGCACTTATATTAAAAAGCGAGGAATAGCAGTAGCAACTGTCACTAGGATCCCTTCACTCAGCTCTGTACTCACAATGTCACAATTCCTCATGTAAATCTTCCAGACTGGATCCTCAGTGAATTCCCTCGCTTAGCTTCAGAGATTTTTAGTACCATAGAAACAGGTCCCCCAGCTCTGCCACAGCTGGGACCTCATTGAGCACAGCTGGGCTGCCCAAAAGGGCAGCAGCCCTTCAGGCTGGGAACTAAACTTCTCCTCCTGAACAAAAACAGGGCTGCCTCAGGAACAGACTATTTAAGCACTCTCTAGCCACCTAGTGGGAATCTTTCCCTAGGGATTGGCTGGGGCCGCATTAATGGTCAGACTGCTCATTTGACTCTGCCAATCCACTATATTCTGGAGTCAAGCCTGCAGAGCCCAAAACAGGCCAAAGCAAACACCAGCTGATTATAGTGGTGCCAAAAAGTGCTAGATTTTGCTGGCTTACCTTGTAGTCCTATTCAAAAGAGGATACAAAGGGAAAACCTCACTTAAACAGTACATATAGCTGACTCCCCCTGATATTAGATAGGATTTTTGGAGTTGAGGCAATGGGATACAGAGAAAAGCAAAAGGAACTCCAAATAGAAGTTCACCTACATTTGTGCTGCGGTGAGTTTCTATTTGGAGTCCTTTTTGTTTTTCTCTGTATTTCCTTGCAGCCCATCTAGGAGGTTGCTACACACTTCCTCCCTGGGACGTGTAGTCCCACACAGTCTCTTGCTTTAGTGCCCGTTCACACTACCGCGACTTGCCAGGCGACTTAGCCGCCTGACAAGTCGCGCTCCGTTCTGTACTATGGAACCGTTCTAATAGGAGCGACTCAAGTCGCTCCGACTTAGAAAAAGGTTCCTGTAGTATTTTCGGGGCGACTTCAGGCGACTTGCATTGACTTCTATACAGAAGTCATTTTGCAAGTCGCCGCTGAAGTCGTGTGCAGGTCGCGTCTGTGAGTCGCGCTGCAAGTCGCGTCGCCCCTGTGTGAACGGGCACTTAGGTGCTGCCCACAGGGTTCTAAACCTCCAAGAAGTCCTCCAGCTTTCCTGTCTTTCCTTCCTCTCTCCAGGGTGCTCTGCAGCCAATCGCTGCCCTCTACTACTATGTTACAGGGGGACTCCGAAAAACAAGAACTGCTGTGTTAATGCAACTGATATGCTGCAGCCAAAATACATTTAGGTTTTTTTAATTTTTTTTTTTTTTTCCAAGAGTTCCACTTTAGGTCTGTGACAGTTTTTTAAAATGTACAATCGGGGAGATGTGGAGCTGGTGGCCAGCCGTACATTTCTTCCAACTACAAAGGCAATAATATGTCTTTAATAATTTAATTGACAATATGTGGTATAAATGTAACACATACGCGTGCTTTTTATTTCACAGCCCCAAAGTATGTGGCCCAGCAGGAGCCATGTGTGATTCCTCATCTCCGCTGCGTCACTTCTTCCTGTCTGCAGAATCTTCTGGAAACCGTAAGCCCTGTGTTTTATGTTTTTTGTTTTTGTTTTTTCTCCAGCTCCTTTGCAATGAGCATGGGCCGCTAAAAGTTATTTAATTGAATAAACTTGTAAAGATGTGTTTGATATTTCACCACCAGCCCACCACGGCTATCTTCTGGCTAACCGCAGATGCTGCTATATGTATTCATGGATTGCTCCCTTTGCATATGAAGCTTGCTATATTTAGCTCCCCATATGCACATGATTAAAAAAAAAAAAAACAGGCAACTTGTTGCAGATTTTCATGGCTGGTTGGGATCACTTAAAGTTTATGTAAATAAATCATTGTTTCAGAGGTTTGTTAAAAATAAACGCACATGGTGGCAGATATTCTATCACCACAACCAAGTTACATTGCTGTTCCAGTAACCTAAGTACGTCCAGTAGGCGGGATGGTTTTTACAACCTCTCCTGAATCATTTAACTTGACAGATAGTAACCCACATTTAAAACATCAGTTTTGCCGCGTTTGCATGCAACGTTTTGCGTATAGAAGCATTTGAAAAAACTTTGTTGTTATTATTATTATTATTATTATTATTATTTTTTTTCAAAATAGGCAAAAATGAAAAACACCTGTAAATGAAACACGACTAAATGCGAGTTACTGCGTTTAGCCGCGTTTTTAGAAGCGTTTGGCGCTTGAAATGCCTCTAAACTCAGCGTCTGAACTAATTTCTTTGCTTTCCAAAATAGGCCTCTAAACTTGATTGCCTAAAAATGACATTAGATGAACCTGTGTACATGTACACATAAGATTACATTGGGTGAGTTCAGGGGCAGCTGAAAAAAGCATCCAAATGCCTCTGAACGTCCGTTTACCAGCAGCAGTGTACATGAGGCCTGGGTATATTTTGTAAAAGATTTGCTGAGCTATTTGTCCTGTGAAACTGCAGGTTGAATCTTCATTCAAAATAGAGTGTGTCAGGAAATTACCACATTATTGCTACTAGATTAAGGTTCACAACCTTTTTTCCATTAAGGCACCCTTTAAAGTGATGCATAATCTCGAGGCACCCCATTCTAAAATATGAAAAAAACAATTTTTTTTTTTTTTTTTTTACAACGCAGCAACATCGCACACATAGGTAAACCATGATTTATTCTTCCAATAAAACCTTTGCACGCTGGTACTGACTAGTATTGCAATATTTCTCTCCCTCGCTCAGGTAATGTGACCCCAGTGCTGATGGAGAGGGGCAAACCAACTTTCAGTGTAAGGGGCCGACCTCCTCCTTATCAACCAATGAGGTCATTGGTTGTGAGGACACCAGTGGCTGGAAAGTTGTAATGGTGCAAAATGAAAACCTGTGGTTTTGTGTAACTATAAAAAAAAAAAGGCTTGATCCACCTGCTGATTTGTATACAATGTTTGGTTAATTTTTATGCATTTTGCCCCGATTCCCAAAAGTAGTTCCTGCACTACTTTTGGCAACATCGGGGAGCGATTTCAGTGGATATCTGTGCAGGAACCTGCACCGATGTCTCTGAAATCACTCCCGAAGTCAGACTGACATGTGGGTATGAAATTGAGTGAGTTCAGCTATGTATATATAATGATATATACCAGAGGTTTCTAAACAAAGGGCCAGTTTAAGGTCCTTCAGACTTTAAGGCAGCCGGACTGTGTTCAGTGTAAGTAGGAACCTTCTGGAGTCAATAGGAGTAAACAGTGCCTCATCATTGGTATTGCCCAATTATTGGTGTCAGTGGGGGGAATATTGCTCCATCATTGGAGTTAGTGGAAGGAATAGTGCCCCATAATTGATATTAGTGGGAGGAATAGTGTCCCATCGGTGTCAGTGGGAGGAATGGTGTCCCATCATTGGTATTAGTGGGAATATGGTGTCCCATCATTGGTATCAGTGAAAGGAATAGTGCCCTATAATTGGTATTAGTGGGAGGAATAGTGTCCCATCGGTGTCAGTGGGAGGAATAGTGCCCCATCATTGGTATCAGTGGAAGGAATAGTGCCCCATCATTGGTATCAGTGGAAGGAATAGTGCCCCATCATTGGTATCAGTGGAAGGAATAGTGCCCCATCATTGGTATCAGTTGAAGGAATAGTGCCCCATCATTGGTGTAAGTGGAAGGAATAGTGCCTTGTATCAGTGGGAGAAATAGTGCCCCAAGGGGGGGCCGCAGTTTGGAGACCTGATATATACTAAAGAAACTAAATGTTTGAAACCTTAAATGTACACAAATATCTGTATTTTAAAGTCAAATTTATTTGTACATTTAGTTTAAAATTATCCAAAAAACAACATATTTTATCAGACTGGTAATGTTTTTTATAACATTTTAACCTTCCTAAATTACACTCCACAATTGTTCTTTCTTATGTCTTTAACCCAGAGCTGTTTGAAATCTTTCTTGGATATATAGCAACTCTAAGCCCTTGTACACACGGTCGGAGATTCCGACAACCAAATCCGTTGGATATTGTCGTCGGATTTTGTCAGACGGATTTTGTCCGAAACTGTTGTATACACATGGTCGGACAAAGTTGTTGGAAAATCTGACGTGATGACGTTATTTCGTTACGGCGGGACTACATTCACGCTAGTAGCCAATAGCTTTGGTGTAGGAATTTTATCTGAGCATGCGTGGCACTTTGTCCGATCGGAATTCTCTACACATGATCGGAGTATGTCCGATCGGAGCATTTTGTCGGAAAATTTTACCAACAAGTTGGAAAACTTGGTCCGTCGGATACTCCGATGGAAACAGTCCGATGTAGACCACACACAGTTGGAATATCCAACTAAATGGTCCGATCGGACACATTCTGTCGGAATCTCCGACCGTGTGTACAAGGGCTTAGCGTTTCGTGAACACCATTCACTAGTTTAGACTAGTATAAATAGAATGTAGGTATTTGTTCATATGGCTATCCTAAATATACAAAGTATATATTCAACAAAAGCATAAAAGGGTTCAAACACCTAGTGCAGTTTATCAAAGGATAAAAAAATGACATATGTTCTACCCACAAACCAAAGTGCCAACGTTCGCTCCTTACCTGCATGGGATGTTGAGGATGACAACAGCTGATGTGTTTCGGGGGACCGGCTCCCTTCCCCAGAGCACGGACAGTGTGGTGTGTTTTTATTTTTTATTTTTGATATGCTCCGCAACTTCTCCACAATGCACCCCTTTTTTTAACCAATGACACCGCTAAGCTTCTAATTCATTCCCTGGTCATCTCTCATGGCTCATTGGCTTACCTTTTACATAGGCTACCCCCCCTTCAGTCCATCATGAATGCTGGTGCCAGGCTCATCCATCCACCTTACCAACCGTTCAGTGTCTGCTACCCCTCTCGGTCAATCCCTCCATTGGCTTCCGCTCACCCGCTTTTATTCAAGGAATAAAATTGAAAGTACTAACAACAACTTGCAAAGCCATCCACAACTCTACCCCCAGCTACATCACTAACCTGGTCTCAAAATACCAACCAAACCGCTCTCTTCAATCCTTGCAAGACCTCCTGCTCTCTAGCTCCATTGTCACCTCCTCCCATGCCCACCTCCAGGACTTCTCCAGAGCTTCTCCCATCCTTTTGAACTCCCTAGCCCAGTCTGCCCCACAAGCTTTTAATCTATCCATCTTTAGATGATCCCTGAAAACCCATCTTTTTGACCACTGGGCACTTAAACACCCTTAATAACCAGACCAGTTTTCAGCTTTCTCACATTTTGAATAACAATTACTCAGTCATGCAAGACTGGACCTATATGAAATTTTTGTCCTTTTTTTCACACAAATAGAGTTTTCTTTTGGTGGTATTTAATCACCGCTGGGTTTTTTATTTTTTGTGCTATAAAACAAAAAATACAGAAAATTCTGTAAAAAAAAATAAATTTTTCTTTTTTTCTGTTATAAAATTTAGCAGATTAGTAATTTTTTCTTCATAAATTTTGGCCAAAATTCATACTACTACATATCTTTGGTAAAAATAAGTACAAATTGGTGGATCTTATTTGGTCTTTGTGAAAGTTATAGAGTCCACAAGCTATGGTGCCAATATCTGAAAATTGATCACACCTGAAGTACTGACGGCCTATTTCAATTCTTGAGACCCTAACATGCCAGAAAAGTACAAATACCCCCAAATGACCCCTTTTTGGAAAGAAGACATTCCAAGGTATTTAGTAAGAGGCATGATGAGTTTTTTGAAGTTGTCATTTTTTCCCACAATTCTTTGCAAAATCAAGATTTTATTTTTTTCACAAAATTGTCATATTATCAGTTTATTTCTCACACACAGCATATGCATACCACAAATTACACCACAAAACACATTCTGCTATTACTCCCGAGTACGGAGATACCACATGTGTGAGACTTTTACACAGTGTTGCCACATACAAAGGCCCAACATGCAGGGAGCGCCATCAGGCGTTCTGGAGCACTCAGGACAATTCTGACATTTCTCCCCTACATGTAAAAATCATCATTTATTTGCTAGAAAATTACATAGAATCCCAAAACATTATATATGTTTTTTTAGCAAACACCCTGGAGAATACAATGGTGGTCGTTGCAACTTTTTATCTCGCACGGTATTTGCGCAGCAATTTTTCGAATGCTTTTTTTGGAAAAAAAATCAGTTTTGTGCTTAAAAAAAAAAAAAAAACACAGTAAAGTTAGCCCAATTTTTGCATAATGTGAAAGATGAAGTTACGCTGAGTAAATCGATACCTAACATGTCACTCTTCAAAATTGCATACGCTCGTGGAATGGCGCCAAACGTCGCTACTTAAAAATCCCCAAAGGCGACGATTTAATTTTTTTTTACTGGTTATATGTTTTGAGTTACAGAGGAGGTCTAGGGCTAGAATTATTGCTCTCGCTCCAACGTTCGCAGCGATACCTCACATGTGTGGTTTGAACACAGTTTTCATATGTGGGCGGGACTTAAGTATGCGTTCGCTTCTGCATGCGAGCACATGGGGAAAAGGGCGCTTTAAAAAAAAAAATTTTTGATCACTTTTATTCCTATTACAAGGAATGTAAACTTCCCTTGTAATAGGAATATGGCATGACAGGTCCTCTTTACAGTGAGATATGGGGTCAATAAGACCCCACATCTCGCCTCTAAGCTGGGAAGCCTGAAAAAAATAAAATAAAGATTCTGGCTTTGATCGTATTGGCGAGTCGGTAGAAGCACCGGAGGGGTGGCGGGAGGGGGGATGTCTATGGCTGGGTATTGCAGGGTATCTCAGAGTATGGCTGGGTATCTCAGAGTATGGCGTTGCAGAGTATTGCGTTACAGAGCATTGCAGGGTATTGGCGGGTGTTGCAGAGCATTGCAGAGTGTTGCAGGGTATTGGCGGGTGTTGCAGGGTGTTGCAGGGTGTTGCAGGGTATTGCAGGGTATTGCAGGGTGTTGCAGGGTGTTGCAGGGTATTGCAGGGTGTTGCAGGGTGTTGCAGGGTGTTGCAGGGTGTTGCAGAGTGTTGCAGGGCGTTGCGGGGTTAATTTTCGGTGTGCAGCGATGTGGGCACTGCAGATGCAGCCCACATCGCTGCTGACACCGTTCTCTTCCCCCTCCGCTGTACCGATCGGTACAGAGAGGGGGAGGGAGGAACCGGCGTCATAACATGGTTTGTTTACAAGTGATCACTTCCTCATTTGACGGAGCGATCACGTGGTAAACGGCCGCGATGAGCGGCCGTTTAACGTGATCCGTGATGCAGGACCCGGCGGTCACGGATGCTCTCGAGTGCACGCCCCAGGGGGCGCGCGAGAGCGGAATTCTGGGAGGACGTCATATGACGGCCTCCCAGAGTTAAACAACCGCTCTGTAGCCGTCATTCGGCTATGGGCCGGTTGTTAAGTGGTTAAAGAAGCATTTTCTGCTCCTAACTAACACACCATTTTACTTTCTCCATCAGCTCATCCCCCACAGTTATTAACTTTTTGTTTTACTTGACCCTCCCTTCTTGATTGTAGGCTGTAATAAACGGGGCCCTCTGATTCCTTTTGTACCAAATTGAATTGCAACTGTACTGTCTGCCTTCATTTTATTAAACACTGTGCAAACTGTTGGCAGTATATAAATCCTGTATAATAATATTAATATGCCTCTTATACACAGTGTTTGTGAGTATAACTTGTAATTTATTTATCCTTTAATAACTGCTACAGGAGGGTCGTTCTGTGCAGAATCACGTGTATATACCCATGCGATTCTGTACTTCCTGATAGGAAGCTTGCTGTTTCTGCTGTGATTAGTCGCATCAGAAGCTAATCGGCGTGTGCCTGCCAATGGATGTCCCCGGCACTCACTGGTTGTCGGAAAGAGACACAGAATGCAGCTATGCATATGTAAGCAATGCAGAGCTTGGTCATGACAAGGGAATGTGATGGATTTTGTTTGCCTGCAAAGCTGGGAGTAAAATCCATCACATACCTTAGTGAAAGCACCAAACACAAAAGTACACAAAAACACTGGTTAGGCATACATTTAACCCTTTGTATCATTACTGTGACAGTGCATATTTTTAGCACTGATCACTCTATAGGTGTCACTGGTTCCCACAAATTGTCAGATTGTCCACCGAAAAATATTGCAGTCCCGCTATAAGTTGCTGATCACCATCATTATTAGTATAAAAAAAATTAAAATTCAGTATTTTATAGTTTGTAGACACAATTTACTTTTGCGCAAATCACTCAATATACGCTTATTGGGATTTTTTACCAAAAATATGTAGCAAAATACATATTGGCTTAAATGTATGAAGATACAGTAATGCCTTGAATTGCAAGCATAATTTGTTCCAGAAACGTTCTTGTAATCCAAAGCACTCATATATCAAAGCAAATTTCCTCATAAGAAATAATGGAAACTGAAATGATTTGTTTCACAACCATTTATTCATATAGAAATGATTATGGCAATATAGCATACAGTATAAAGTGTACTCTAAAAATTAACCAAAACATCAAAATACAGTACTGTAGCTCATATCAGTGGTAGTAATACTTGTGGCTCCCAGCGCTTCCTGGAGAATTTGGAGACGCTTGGGAACTGTTGACACTTTCGGGTGCTCCTAGCGCGCATTACGCCCGCCCCACCCAGCTGGGAGTGTCTCCTCCAAGTTATTCAGGAAGCGCTGGGAGCCACCAGCATCCTCGGACCTCTGGCCACATACAATAGTGTACACCACTGGCTTTACTGTACATATACTCCAACGGCTTTACATGGATTAGCACCAGAATCCTTAACATTGTGAGTGTATTTCCTTTTTGTTTTGTTTTGTTTTACATTAAAACTACTGCTTGTATATCAAGTCAAAATGTAAGCTCATCTTGCAAAACTGTATTTCATTTCCTTCTTTTTTTTTGTTTTATAGCGCAAAAAAAGAAAAAACCCCAGTGCTGGTCAAAAGAGAGCTCAATTTTAGGGATGGGCCTGAAAGAACCCCTGTTCGGGTTACACCAGAACTTCCGAACACCATGAACGCTCGGACCTGAATAACAAACCCCATTAAAGTCAATGGGACCCGAGCGTCAAAAATCAAAAGTGCCCATTTTGAAGGCTTATATGCAAGTAATTGGGCATACAATGGTTATAGGGGTCCGGGTCCTGCCCTGGGGGACATGTATCAATAAAAAAAAAAGTTTGTGAAAAACATCATTTTTAATCATGAGTCTAAAAATGAAAAATTACTTCCAATATAGTGCCTGGGGGTGTCCCTTTTAGTCTACCTGTAAAGTGGCAGATCTGTACCATGTCTAGAATCTGTTGCAGCAATAATTGCATTTATAAAGCCAAAAAACATGACATTTTCCCTGCAAGCTGCCTTTATTTTGCTCAGCAACAGCTGGGAAGCCAGTGTTTATGATCAAGCCACAATGTAGTGCACTGGGAATAAGATTAGAAATGTTTTGGATACATTCTGGTGTCACATCCCAAAAAGACTTAATCAGTGACATCGGCATCAGGGGCTTCTCAGCTGGTAATCCAGGACTGATTAATTTTTATAAAAGTCAAATGGTCCACGGAGTCTGTTGACAGACGAATTCTTTGATCAATAACAAAACCTCCTGCAGCACTGAATGCCCATTCTGAAAGCACGCTGGATGCAGGGCAGCCCAACAACTCATTAGCATACTGAGCAAGTTCTGACCATTGGTCTATTCTCATGACCCAGTAAGTCAGTAGATCGTCAGCTGGAAAACTCTCCATCTCTGCTTTGGCCCAAAGGTAATTGCCCACCATGTGATGCAAACGCTGCCGGGATGTGGAAGCTAACAGCCCTGGGTGGCGAGGACTAAAATTCCGACATGCCTCACTTAGGCGGACGCCTTCTCCAATGCTCCTCTCTTGACCAACAGGAGACTCAAAATTACGTTTTCCATGACACTTTAACCTACTGGAGTCAGGAAAAACATTCAATAAAATCCTCTTTAACGTGTCCTCTGCTGCATGTATAGCCGCTGCAGCATTGACAAAGTCAAGTTCCACCTGGTGGGCATGTTACAACTCAACAAATCAGGCGGTTTACAGGCAGGTAGATTTCCTGCTGAATTTCAGCCAATGGAGCACTGGCTGTGTATGGCCGCCTGAAATGGCTACAGACTCTTCTGGCCAGCTTTAGCACATCTTGCAACCCTGGGTACATATTTAGGAAATGCTGCACCACTAAATTCAGGACATGTGCCAAGCATGGCACGTGTCAACTTTTCCTGTCTAAGGGTAGACAGGAGGTTTGAGCCACACCAACATTCCTGGCTCCAGCTGGCATGGTGTGAACCACCTCTGGCCCTGTCCCTGCAGAGCTGCAAGAATCTCTGCTCCGGTGTGGTTCCTGTCCCCTGAACACACTAGCTGAAGCACTACATGGCACCTTTTAGCCTTACTCTGGAAATAGCCCTTTGAACGCTCAGGGGATATCTGATGTTCATAGGACAATTCTGCAGAGAAGGGCATGGAGGGGGAATTGGGTAGAGCCCACAGGTCTGGCGTCATCGGCATCAGCTGTATGGGGACGTGGGGGCACAACAAACTGCAGCATCGAGCCCTGTCCTGCATCCTTTCGAGTTGCAAGTAGTGTTACTGCCAGGGCTGGCTTAGCCCTTCTTTCTCTGGGCTGACTGCTCAGCTGTTGGCTAATTGCCAGCTCTCATCTCTCTCCACAGTAACCAGCTGTTCCTGATCATGCTCATCTGACCTGCCTACTTAAAGCTGTCCAGCTCACTTCATCTCTGCCTTTGCCTTGGTCACATCACAAGAAACCATCTCCTGCAGTTCTTTTTAAAGACTGGCTTGCTGACATCCTTTCTGGCTCCTTATCCTGCTTGCTGTTGCTCCACTTGGATCCCTGACTTCTGGCCTGGCGGATTACCCGATCTGGTTATTGAACTCTGGCTATGCTTTGACTATGCTTTCTCTATTTACCTTTTTATTTTTATTTAATAAACAAGTGTGATTTAATTGTACTTCTATCTCAGTTTGATTCATGGTTTCTGACAGCAGGCGAAGGCCATGAATTCAGAAGATACAGTCAATCCACTTGTTGGTAATATTTTTTCCAAATTGGATAAGCAATGAGTCGCATGGCTCACCTGGAATCCCCCGCGGTGGCTGCTCCGGTACAACCTTAGTCGCAGGCCGTCCCTGCTGCTGCGCCAGTCTCTGTGCCGGCACCCGCCTCGAGTATTACCTCTATAAGAGTTATGTCTGGGTCCGCTCCGCTTCCCCAGCAATTTGGGGGCGATCCAGTTCAATGCAGGGGGTTTCTCATTCAGGTTGAGATATACTTCAAGATGCTGCCCCAGGCGTTTCCCACGGCGTTTCCCACGGACAGAAGCAAAGTAGGTTTCATGATATCTTTGCTTTCTGAGAGCCTTGGCCTGGGCTAACCCTCTATGGGAGACGCAAAAACCTGTTGTCTTGAGTTACCCTGAGTTTGTGGCCTCCTTTTAAAAGGGTATTTGATGTTCCTGCACGCTCCGCTTCTGCTGCCAAGTGCCTCATGTCCATCAAACAGAGTACGAGAACTGTTGCTGACTACGCCATTAAATTCCGTAGTCTGGCAGCAGAGGTTGCTTGGAACAATGAGGCCCGCGTGGCTGCTTTTTCTCATGGTCTCTCGGACTCCATCAAGGATGAGATAGCAGCCCGAGATATACCTACTGAGCTGGAGAGCTTGATCTCGTTTGCCATTTTCATTGTCTCCAGACTCGGAGAAAGACTTTCTTTTAAGGAGCGCTTGCGGAAGCCTCCTGTACGTTTGCCTCCGAGCTTTGCAGTTCCACCCATGCCTCCCTCACCTCCCATGCCTCCTGGTACCGAGTCGGTCAGTGAAGATTAACCCATGCACCTGGGCTTCGCACATCTCTCTGCGGATGAGAGAGCCTTTAGGAGGCGGGAGAGATTGTGCCTTTATTGTGGCCAGGCAGGTCGCTTTTTGAAGTCTTGTTCTACCCGTCCAGGGAACGCCCGGACCTTGAGGTCCTGTCATGGACAGACCTTAGGTGGCATTGTTTCATCCCCAGTTATCCAGAAGGATAAGCCCCTGGTTTCGGTCACCCTTTCTTGGGCTGAGTCGTCCATCGACATACAGGCTTTAATCGACTCTGGGGCTGCAGGCCTGTTCATCGATGCTGCATTTGTTTCGCAGCACTCGATTCCGCTGCAGCTGCGTGACACTCCACTTGCCATTGAGGCTCTTGACGGGAGACCTTTACAGCCTGCTGAGGTTCTCTCCTGGTCACCACAATGCGGTGAGAGATGCTTCCTGAAGGTATCCAAGGTCCTGTGCACCTCTTCACTCTCCTCCCTGCCGGAAGAGTACTCCGATTTTAGTGATGTCTTTGACAAAGGTCAAGCCGGTAGTTTGCCTCCACCCCGGTCTTTATGATTGCACAATTGGCCTTCAACCTTGTGCCATACCTCCCCGTGGCCGGGTTTACCCTTTGTCGATCTTGGAGGTTAAGGCCATGGAGGAGTATGTTGCAGATGCACTTTCTCGAGGTTTCATCCGCAAATCCTTGTCTCCTGCTGGTGCTGGTTTCTTCTTTGTGAAGAAGAGCGGTGAACTGAGACCTTGTATAGATGATAGGGGTCTCAATCTTGTCACAATTAAGAATGCTTACCCGATTCCATTGATTAGAGTTATTTGACTGCCTCAAGGGAGCAACGGTTTTCACAAAGCTTGACTTGAGAGGGGTATACAATCTCCTGTGCATTAACCACTTCAGCTCCGGACCAATAAACACCTTAAGGACCAGAGGTCTTTTTGCAATTTCGCACTGCGCTGCTTTAACTGGTAATTGCGCGGTCATGCAATATTGCACCCAAACGAAATTTGCGTCCTTTTCTTCCCACAAATAGAGCTTTCTTTTGATGGTATTTGATTGCCTCTGCGATTTTTTTTTTTTTGCGATATAAATGGAAAAAGAGCGAAAATTTTGAAAAAAAAAGATATTTTCTTCTTTTTGTTATAAGAAAAATCGAATAAACTAAATTTTAGTCATACATTGAGGGCAAAATTTATTCAGCCACATGTCTTTAGTAAAAAAAATGTCAATAAGCGTATATTTTTTGGTTTGCGCAAAAGTTATAGCGTCTACAAACTAGAGTACATTTTCTGGAATTTACACAGCTTTTAATTTATGACTGCCGATCTCATTTCTTGAGGTGCTAAAATGGCAGGGCAGTACAAATCCCCCCCAAATGACCCCATTTTGGAAAGTAGACACCCCAAGGAAATTGCTGATGGGTATGTTGAGCCCATTGAATATTTATTTTTTTTGTCCTAAGGGATTGAATAATGACAAAAAAAAAAAAAAAAAATTTTTTTTACAAAAAGTTGTCACTAAATGATATATTGCTCACACATGCCATGGTTATATGTGGAATTGCACCCCAAAATATATTCCGCTACTTCTCCCGAGTATGGCGATACCACGTGTGTGGGACTTTTTGGGAGTCTAGTCGCGCACGGCACCCCGAAAACCAATCACCACCTTCAGGATTTCTAAGGGTGCAAATTTTTGATTTAACTCCTCACTACCTATCACAGTTTCGAAGGCCATAAAATGCCAAAATAGCACAAAACCCCCCAAAATGACCCCATTTTGGAAAGTAGACACCCCAAGCTATTTACTGAGAGGCATGTTGAGTCCATGGAATATTTTATATTTTGCCACAAGTTGCGGGAATATTACAAACTTTTTTTTTTTTGCACCAAGTTGTCACTAAATGATATATTGCTCACACATGCTATGGGCATATGTGAAATGACACCCCAAAATACATTCTGCTGCTTCTCCCGAGTACGGGGATACCACATGTGTGGGACTTTTTGGGAGTCTAGTCGCGCACGGCACCCCGAAAACCAATCACCACCTTCAGGATTTCTAAGGGTGCAAATTTTTGATTTAACTCCTCACTACCTATCACAGTTTCGAAGGCCATAAAATGCCAAAATAGCACAAAACCCCCCCAAATGACCCCATTTTGGAAAGTAGACACCCCAAGCTATTTACTGAGAGGCATGTTGAGTCCATGGAATATTTTATATTTTGCACAAAGTTGTCACTAAATGATATATTGCTCACACATGCTATGGTTAGAAGTGGGGGACTTTTTGGGAGCCTAGCCACGTACGGGACCCCGAAAACCAAGCACTGCCTTCCGGATTTGAATATAAAATGCTATAAAAAAACAAACTAACCAGAGTCACCCGTAACACTTATACGGTGATCAGTGGTGAAAGGGTTAACTAGGGGCAATCAGGGGGGTTCAAATTTTTATTAGGTAGTATATGGGGGTCCCTGGCGCTATATAAAAACCTGACGGGGAACCTAAATAACTAACTGGCTAACCAGCGTCACCAGTGACACTTATACTGTGATCGCTGGTGAAAGGGGGTGAAAGGGTTAACTAGCAGCAATCAGGGGGTTAAAACCATTATTGGGTAGTATATCGGGGTACCTAGCGCTATAAAAACCTGGCGGTGAACCTAAAAAAATAACTAGCTACCTAGCGACACATGCAGCGATCAGAAAAATGATCGCTTAGTGACACTGGCAAAAGGGGGTGAAAGGGTTAACTAGCGGCAATCGGGGGGTTAAAAACATTATTGGGTAGTATATCGGGGTACCTAGCGCTATAAAAACCTGGCGGTGAACCTACAAAAATAACTAGCTACCTAGCGACTGTAGCGACACTAATGCAGCGATCAGAAAAATGATCGCTTAGTGACACTGGCAAAAGGGGGTGAAAGGGTTAACTAGCGGCAATCAGGGGGTTAAAACCATTATTGGGTAGTATATCGGGGTACCTAGCGATATAAAAACCTGGCGGTGAACCTAAAAAAATAACTAGCTACCTAGCGACACTAGCGACACATGCAGCGATCAGAAAAATGATCGCTTAGTGACACTGGCAAAAGGGGGTGAAAGGGTTAACTCTAGGGGCAATCAGGGGGTTAAATCTTTATTGGGGGGTGATAGGGGGCTACCCTGGACCTAACACTAACTGTCCTGACAGTTTTTACTGTCACAACTGACACTGAATGCATTGATCAGTAAAGAAATGATCAATGCAATCAGTGACACTGTGACTGGGGGGGGAGGGGATCGGGGGGCGATCGGGGGGGGATCGGGGGGGGTTTGTGTGCCTGTGTGTACCTACATGTCAGTGTAGTGTTGGTGCACACTTACTTTTACTCTTCTCCTCGTAGTCCGGTCAAAAAGACCGCCCCGAGGAGAATGACATCACTTCCTCCTTCCTGTGTAAACAATACACAGGGGAGGAAGCTTCTCATTGGCCAGGAGCGATCCAGAGGGGGTGGCCGAAAACCAACGGCCATCCCCTCATCACGGAGCGCTCCTGGACCGAATCGGACCGCCGTAAACAGCGGGAGGGGGTCCGATCGGACCCCCCACCCGCTGGAAGGCAATCACGTAGATGTACGTGATTGTGCCTGCCTGTGCCATTGTGCTGACGTACAATGGCAATACGGCGGTCCTCAAGTGGTTAAGGAGGGCGACGAGAGGAAAACTGCGTTCAATACCAGAACAGGCCATTATGAGTACCTGGTAATGCCTTTTGGCCTGTCATGAAAAGGTCCACCCGTTGGTGGCGCTGTTGATCTCTTGGATTGCAGTACCAGTGTCCACCAGCGGGTGTCTTCTAACACCCAGGGCCTGTAATAAGAGGACCTACCTTCTGGTGGCACTATTGGATCCCTGGACTGTAGTACCAGCGCCCACCAACGGGTGTACTCCGGCAGTGTGGAACAGACAGCACCTGCTGCGATCAGCTGTTACGTGAGGGTAATCAGTATTCTTATAAATACCCAGCAAGCCCTAACATGCTTGTCTCGGTATCACTCTCTCCATGTGCCTTGGAACCTGAACCTTGAAACCTGAACCTTGGAACCTGGACTTTGTATCTACCTGACCTGTTCCTTCCTGATTCTGAGCCCATCCTGGACCTGTCCCTCTTGTCTCCTGCTACCTAGATCCCTGCTCTGCAGCCCATCCATCCGTCCTTACCCTTCCACTGATTCCCCGGTGTCTGACCTCGGCCTGGCTTTCGTTGACGTCTCTGGTAGTTCCCATTTATTGTGTGTGTGTGTATGTGTATATATGTATATGTATATGTGTGTGTGTATATATATATATATATTGTTGTGGTTGGTAGTGCACTGTTTGTTTTCACTTTTATTTATAATAAACACATTGTTATTTCATTCACATGCGTTTTGGGTTTCCTCTGTGCAGTCCACACAGTCTGGTCTAATCACTCCCTGACATGGCCTTTGTAACGCCCCGTCAGTTTTCCAGGAATTTATTAACAATGTCGTTCGAGATTTGTTGCAGTTGTGTGGTGGTTTATCTCGATGACGTCCTCATATTTTCCAAGTCCCTGGAGAGCCACAACACGGATGTCTGTCGTGTGCTTCAGAAACTGAGAGAACAATCTCTATTGTAAACTGGAGAAGTGTGAGTTCCATCGTGAACAGGTTACATTCCTGGGCTGTGTCATTTCCACTGCTGGTTTTTCGATGGACACAGTGTCAGACTGGCACTTACCGAACCGGTGAGTCCGCTTGGGCAGAGGGTGGTCTCCCGTACGTGTCCGACTTACAACCCCTGATAGAGCAGACAGGTGGCTGAGAGTGCGGAGTGGTAAGAGAGCCTGTGGTATGGCTCCAGGAGCAGGAACTTGCAGGAAACTTCCAGCAGCAGGTGCGTAGGTAGGACACAGGCAAACTGGGTACGGAGCAGAGCAGGCAGGTCTGGGTGCAGGCAGGGTATGGCAACAGGCGGGCAGCAGAGGCACAGAAGGAGCAGGCAAAAGAGAGGTCAAACAGGCCGAGGTCAGGTGCAGGCAGAGGTCAGAAGTGTCCAAGGAGAGCCGGGTCGTCAGGAGATCTGGAAACAGGAACACAGGATATGGACAACGGGACAGGAACCGAGAAGCTGTTGATCAGGCAGCACCTGAATGATCTCAGCAGCAGGCCTAAATAGGCCGATTGGCGCCAAGCACCGCGCACGTGCGCGCGCCGACACGCACGGGCGCGCGCGCACCCGGACGCCGGCAGACACACCAGCGGCACCCGAAGTGCCCACAACAGCGCGCACCGGCACGTGCCGACGCGCACCGGCTCCAGCAGGGGCACGCGAGGGCACACACCGACGTGCACCAGCGCCCACAGGAGCGCGCAACACCGCGCGCACAGGAACACGCACCCCAGCACGCACCGCAGGACATCGGCGCACACCAACACGGGCAGCACCGCGACCATCCAGGTAACGACCCTGACAGTGCCCCCTCCTTAAGGGCAGACTCCGGCTGCCCAGGTGAGCCGGTCTGGAAACCTGGCGGTTCTTGAAGGCCCGCAAAAGTTCTTGAGCATGCAGATTGCCCTCGGGCTCCCAGGAGTTGTCTTCAGGGCCATAACCCTTCCACTTGATAAGGTACTGGGTTACATTACCCCTCTTCCTACAATCAAGGATTGCTTCGACCTCAAACTCCTCTTCATTGTCCACTATAACAGGTTCGGGTGGGCCAGTAGTGCGGTCAGCAAAGGGATTTGGGGTAACGAGTTTCAGTAAGGTCACGTGAAAGACCGGGTGCACTCTAAAAGAGTCAGGCAGGTTAAGTTCATAGGCAACTTCATTTATCCTCCTCTTTACTGAGAAAGGGCCCATGAATTTAGGGCCTAACTTCCTGGAGGGACAGGCCATCTTAAGGTTGGCTGTAGATAACCATACTTGGCTGCCGGGCGCCAGAACAAGTTCTCCCCGTCTCTTCTTGTCAAACGCCCGTTTATAGCATTCCTGGGACCGGGCCATAGTCTCCTTTTTAGGGGTTTGTTGTTTTTAGAGAAGTCCAATGTCTCAGAAACTGCCGGAACAAGGCATTCTGGGACTGAGCTGGGTAAAAAAGCTGGGTGGAAGCCGTAATTGGCAAAGAACGGTGTTTGGTTGATGGCGGAATGCAAGGAGTTGTTATATGCAAACTTCGCCATAGGTAGTAGCGAAACCCAGTCATCTTGCGAGAAAGAAGAAAAACAGCGGATGTACTGCTCCAGGGACTGATTGGTTCTTTCCGTTTGTCCATTTGTCTGGGGGTGATAAGCGGAAGAAAAGGCCAATTCAATTTCAAGAGACCCGCAGAGCGCTTTCCAAAACCTTGAAGTGAATTGGACACCTCGATCGGAAACAATACTTGCCGGGACCCCATGCAGCCTTACAATTTCTTTGATAAAGATCTTGGCCGTCTCCATTGCCGAGGGGGTGCCCTTCATCGGGAGGAAGTGGGCCATTTTGGACAGCCTATCTACAACAACAAAGATAGTAGAGAACCCCTCGGATAGGGGAAGTTCCACGATTAAAGTCCATCAAAATCATTTTCCACGGTCTCTCAGGGACAGGCAAAGGTTTCAGTAGACCCCAAGCCCATGTCCGGCTGTTTTTACTTCGGGCACAAGTGCTACAAGAGTCCACATAGTCCTTGCAATCCTTGAGAAGTTGAGGCCACCAGAAGGTGCGCTGAACCAGTTCGGCAGTCTTCAGGGTACCAAAGTGTCCGGCCATCTTATGGTCGTGGCAGAGTTCCAACACGTTCACCTTCAAGGCTTCAGGAACCACAATCTTGCCTTTATGCCAGAACAACCCCTCACTACAGCTGACCTCAGGGCTCGGGGGCATTCCAACAGAAGCCTGTCTGATCCGGGAGATAAGGTCCCCTTGGAGGAGCAGGAAGTTCCCAGAAGGGAGAATTGTATCAGGAGGCCAAGTCTTTTCAGGGTTAGAAAACATACGTGACAGTGCATCCGGCTTGACGTTCTTAGAACCAGGTCTATAGGTGATGTGGAATTGAAACCGAGAGCCCATCTGGCTTGCCGTGGTCTAAGTCTTTTGGCAGTTCTCAAATATTCCAGGTTTTTATGGTCGGTGTAGACCAGGATGGGATGTGCAGCACCTTCCAATAGATAACGCCATTCCTCCAGAGACGCCTTAATGGCCAGAAGTTCTCGGTCCCCAACATCATAGTTTCTTTCGGATGACGACAGTTTGCGAGAAAAGAACGCCACCGGAAAAAGAAGGGCCTTGGCACCCTGCCGCTGGGATAACACCGCCCCCACAGCGATTTCCGAAGCATCCACTTCAAGAACGAAGGGTAAGGCTGGATCCGGATGTTTCAGAATAGAGGCAGAAGTAAATAGCATCTTGAGTCTTTCAAAGGCCAGCTGAGCCTCAGGGGTCCAAGAGAATCGGGTACCCTGCCTGGTCAGTTCGGTGATGGGAGCAATAATTGCAGAGAAACCCCTGATAAATTTCCGGTAGAAGTTGGAAAAGCTGATGAAGCGCTGTACACCCTTCTTGTCCACAGGCGCAGGCCAGTCCAGGATGGCAGACACTTTTTGGGGATCCATCTTGATGCCCTCCACTGATATAACCAGGCCCAGGAATTGGATGGACTGGCGTTCAAACTCACACTTTTCGAGTTTTGCGTAGAGCCCGTGTACCCTGAGACGAGCTAAAACGCTACGGACATGTCTATGATGGTCTTCCAATGATGAGGAAAAGATTAGGATATCGTCCAGGTATGCAATTACATATAGATCCAGGTAGTGACGAAAAATGTCGTTGACAAAATGTTGAAAGGTCGCGGGTGCAATACACAACCCGGAGGGCATGACAAGGTACTCGAAGTGCCCAAAACGAGTACGGGACGCTGTCTTCCATTCGTCTCCTTCTCGGATACGGATTAAATTTGTAAGCTCCGCGAAGGTCCAATTTCGAAAAGATGACTGCAGACCCCAGCCTTTGGAATAACTCGGGTACTAGGGGTAAAGGGTAACGGTTTTTGACAGTTATCTTGTTCAATTCCCAATAGTCAATGCAGGGGCGTAGGGAATGGTCCTTTTTTTTCGACGAAAAAAATGCCAGCACCGGCAGGGGAAGTAGAAGGACGGATAAACCCCTTTTTCAGGTTTTCATCAATATACTCCTTCAGCGTGCCTAACTCCTGCTCCGTTAATGGAAAAATTCTCCCAAAAGGGACTTCAGTACCTGGTAACAGTTCAATAGGGCAGTCATAAGGCCTGTGGGGGGGAAGAGTGTCTGCCCCTTTCTTACTGAATACATCCAGAAAGTCCTTATAGGGTTCAGGAACGGACTGATGCAATTTCGGATCGACATCCAAACAGAGAAGTTGGGAGGAATTGTATGTTGGTTGGCCCAAGCAGTGTTGTTGACAGTACTCCGAAAGAAACTTGACTTCTCCTGTGGCCCAGTTAATGCTTGGATTGTGGGCCTGCAACCAGGGTATCCCCAGGATAATGGGAAACAAGGGGGAAGAGATGGCATCCAGACGTAGGTGCTCCTGGTGACAGGTGCCCATAGTAGCCAGCAAAGGGACAGTCTCTTGCGTGACAGGACCGGAACTAAGAGCGGAGCCATCGGCTAGATGTACAGCAAGCCCCTGAGCCTTAGGTATGAGCGAGATGTGATGGTTGGCAGCGAAAGTCAGATCGATAAAGCAGCTGCATGCTCCGGAATCAATGATGGCTGACACTGGGAAACTCCCTCCTGGAAGCTGCAAAGTGAGGAGAAGGGCAAGGTGAGAACTGGGTTTTCGTAGAACAGAGGCACACATGAAGGAAGAGGAAACACACTTGCGTGTCTTGTTGGGGCAAGCCCTGACATAGTGCCCAGGTTCCCCACAGTAGAGACATAAGTTGTGAGCACGTCTGCGCTGCTTTTCTTCAGGGGTCAACGAGGGCCGAATTAACCCGAGCTGCATTGGTTCAGGAGCTTCCAGAGCGGGAGCAGAAGGGGTAGAAGAGAACTGACCAGCAGAACTGGAAATCTTGGGGAGCACCCAGGTGGGACGGAAGTGGCTGGAGGGCCTCTCCGACCGACGTTCCCTTAAACGGCGATCAATCTGAATGGAGAGGTTGACTAACTCATCCAGGGTTTGTGGTTTTCCTACCTGTGCCAACTCATCCTTAAGGGGGTCAGAAAGTCCCATCCGAAATTGGTTAGCGCAAGGCGGCGTCATTCCAATCCGTGTCGGAGCTCCAACGGCGGAATCCCACTGCATAGTCCTCGGCCGCTCTGCGACCTTGTTGAAGAGAGTGCAGTGCGGCTTCTGCAGTCGCAGTCAACTGGGGGTCCTCATATAGCTGAGACATGGCCAAGAAGAAGTTATCAAGGCTATCCAGGGTTCCAGATTTCTGCTCCAGCAAACGGTGGGCCCAGGTCTGAGGCTCGCCGGACAACAGGGATATTACAAAGCCCACCTTGGTTGCCTCTAGAGAGAATGTCCGGGGCTGCAGTGCGAAGTACAGTTCGCAAGAGTTGCGAAACGCACGATACTTGGTGCGATCGCCAGAAAACCTCTCGGGCGTAGGTACCCTTGGCTCTGGAGGAAGCATCACTACGGAGGGTGCAGATGGAAGACCGGTGGGAGAGGTTCCTTGAGGGTTAGATGAGGAGGACAAGGCTTGGACTTGCTCCTCCAGCCTTGAGTAGCCATCCTGGAGATTCTTCACGGCTTGGGTCAGACCGGCCAAATGTCTGCATAATTCATCCATGGGGGAGGCCCCCTGCCCGGACTCAGTCATGGCTGCCTGATACTGTCAGACTGGCACTTACCGAACCGGTGAGTCCGCTTGGGCAGAGGGTGGTCTCCTGTACGTGTCCGACTTACAACCCCTGATAGAGCAGACAGGTGGCTGAGAGTGTGGAGTGGTAAGAGAGCCTGTGGTATGGCTCCAGGAGCAGGAACTTGCAGGAAACTTCCAGCAGCAGGTGCGTAGGTAGGACACAGGCAAACTGGGTATGGAGCAGGAGCAGAGCAGGCAGGTCCGGGTGCAGGCAGGGTATGGCAACAGGCGGGCAGCAGAGGCACAGAAGGAGCAGGCAAAAGAGAGGTCAAACAGGCCGAGGTCAGGTGCAGGCAGAGGTCAGAGGTGTCCAAGGAGAGCCGGGTCATCAGGAGATCTGGAAACAGGAACACAGGATACGGACAACGGGACAGGAACCAAGAAGCTGTTGATCAGGCAGCACCTGAATGATCTCAGCAGCAGGCCTAAATAGGCCGATTGGCGCCAAGCACCGCGCACGCGCCGACGCCAGCAGACACACCAGCGGCACCCGAAGTGCCCACAGGAGCGCGCAACACCGCGCGCACAGGAACACGCACCCCAGCACACACCGCAGGACATTGGCGCACACCAACACGGTCAGCACCGCGACCAGCCAGGTAACGACCCTGACACACAGAGAATCTTTTGGCAGTCCTACAGTGGCCTCGACCCGTGGGTTTACATCCTCTGCAGTGTTTCCTGGGCTTTGCCAACTACTATCGGAAGTTTATTTGTAACTTCTCATCTCTGGTCAAGCCCCTGACTGATATGACCAGGAAGGATGGTAATCCACAGAGTTGGTCTCCTGAGTCCATTAAGGCCTTTGAGACTCTCAAGGCTGCCTTTTGTTTCTGCTCCTGTGTTGGCACATCCTGATCCTACGTTGCCTTTTATCCTAGAAGTTTATGTTTCGGAGACTGGAGTTGGCGCCCCTTCTGTCGCAATGTCCTAACTGGCTACTTTTTCCAAGAAATTGTCACCTGCTGAGTGCAATTATGAGATTGGTGACAGAGAGCTGTTGGCGATCATTTGAGCCCTGAAAGAATGGAGACATCTTCTTGAAGGTACCACTGTGCCGGTTCTTATTCTTACTGACCATAAGAATCTTACATTCTTGTCTGAGGCTAAGCGCCTCTCTCCCAGAAGGGCGCAATGGGCTCTTTTTCTTGTTGAGTTTTAATTACATTGTCTCATTCTTACCCGGTACTAAGAATGAAAGGGCTGATGCCTTGTCAGAACAATTTTCCTCCACTTCCAAGTTGGAGTCGGTTCCGGTTCCTGTGATTATTCCTGATCGTATCTTGGATACGGTTCACACCAGTCTTACTTCTCCTTTGGGTGACAAAATTCTTGCTGCTAAGGTCCATGCTCCTCCTGAGAAACCTTGTGACCGCTGCTTTGTCCAGAGAATCTCCGTACTGCCGTGCTCCAGAATTACCATTCTCCCAAGGCAGCTGGCCATCCTGGGAAGAATCGACTCATTTGGGCCATTTCCCAGCAATTCTGGTGGCCTAGTCTACGGGACGATGTTACTGCCTTCGTAGCTGCCTATTCTGTGTGTGCTCAGAGTAAGACTCCACGACACCTTCCAGTGGGCCTCCTACAACCAATGGAGAGAGGCCCTTGACCCACCTGTCAATGGATTTCATTGTGGAGTTGCCCAGCTCCCAAGGCAACATTGTTATCCTTATGGTGGTTGACCGATTCTCAAAGATGTGTCATTGTATTCCACTTAAGAAGTTGCCTACTTCTAAGGAACTGGCTTCCATTTTTGCTCGGGAAATCTTTTGCTTACATGGGCTACCCGAGCTGATTGTCTTGGACAGGGGCAGTCAGTTTGTTTCCCGGTTCTGGTGAGCCTTGTGTGCACAGTTGGGAATCCAGCTTGCTTTCTCTTCTTTGTATCACCCGCAGTCTAATGGGGCCGCAGAGCGAGCCAATCAGTCCTTGGCGCAATTTCTACTTTGCTATATTTCTGATCACCATAACAACTGGTCAGACCTATTACCATGGGCAGAGTTTGCTCACAACAGTGCCTTGAATTCTGCCTCCCGATTGTCTCAATTTATGGCGAACTATGGTTTCCAACCTTCTATGTTGCCTGACTCCTTTGTTCCACAGAGTATTCCTGCGTTAGAAGAGCATCTCCGTGGTCTTCATTCCACTTGGGTACAAGTCCAGGAGGCTTTGCGTCATGCTAATCATAGGTACAGAGTCCATGCTGTCCGCAGAGGCCTGCCTGCGCCTTCCTACCAGGTTAGGGACAGGGTCTGGCTGTCATCTCGCAGCCTCCGACTTTGTGTTCCCTCACTGAAGTTTGTACCTCCGTTTATTGGGCCTTTCCCTATCCTTCGCAGGATTAACCCAGTGGCTTACATGTTGGACCTTCCTCCTAGTATGCGCATCTCAAATGTATTTCATGTCTCCTTATTGAAACCGTTTGGTCTGCAACCGATTTACCAACTCAGTGCCACGTCCTCACCCTATTCAGGTTGAGAACCATGAGGAGTATGAGGTACAATCCATTGTTGACTCCCATAGGTTCTGTGGGCGCATACAGTACCTGGTGCATTGGAAGGGGTATGGTCCGGAGGAACACTCCTGGGTTTCATCCTCGGACGTACATGCCCCTGTCCTCCTCCTCGAGTTCCATAGACGTTTTCCCCTTAAGCCCGGTGGCCCTCCGAGGGAGAGGGGTCATTGAGGAGGGGGTACTGTCAGGGCTGGCTTATCCCCTTCCTTCTCTGGGCTGGCTGCTCACATGTTGGCTAATTGCCAGCTCCCATCTCTCTCCACAGTTAGCAGCTGTTCCTGATCATGCTCGTCTGACCTGCCTACTTAAAGCTGTCCAGCTCACTTCATCTCTGCCTTCTCCTTGGTCACATCACAAGAAACCATCTCCTGCGGTCCTGTTTAAAGACTGGCTTGCTGACATCCCTTCTGGCTTCTTATCCTGCTTGCTGTTTCTCCACTTGAATCCCTGACTTCTGGCCTGGCTGATTAACCGATCTGGTTATTGAACTCTGGCCTGGCTGACTATTCGATCCAGTTACTGTGCTTTGACTATGCTTTCTCTACCTTTTTATTTTTATTTAATAAACAAGTGTGATTTAATTGTACTTCTGTCCCGGTCTGATTCATGGTTTCTGACAGTTACCCAGTGTGCTGTGAACAAAATATAGCGTCCCCGTCCATGCTTGCTGGACCATGTGTCAGCAGTAAGGTGGATTTTATGGCTGACTGCCTTGCCCAACAATGCCAGAACATTTCCTTACATGGTATAGAGATGGAACAGACTTAGGTGAAAAGTAGTAGCAACTGGGAACCTGCCATTGTGGTACAGAACATTATGCAAATTCACAGAAGGGGGCAAAATCCACCAGGCTGAAAGGCAGAAGTTGGAGAGCCAATAGCTTTGACAAGCTTGCATTTAGACGCTGGGCATGTGGGTGACAGGGACTGTAGTTTTTTTTTTTCTGCTGCAGCAGATGGGGCAGAGAAATTTGCCAGCTACATTCTACAGCTGGTGGTATACTGAGAGGTAATTAATCAGTATAGCAGTGGCAGACTGAAGTGGGTAAGGAGGAGGAGGGACATATTTGTGCCCATTTTGTGTGGCTTTTGGGTGCTCTTGCCAACGGCTCAGTGGTTGGATGTTAAATGCCTTGTTAAGCATGTGGTGCCCAAATGGTTGTTTTGCCACATTTGATGTGCCTGAGACACACTTTGCAGATAGCAACAGTGCAATCTTCTGCACATGTGCTGAAAAAGGCCCAGGCAGCTGAGCTTTGGGGAATGGGCTGGGAGAAGAGCTGCAGAATGTGATGGAATAAGTTGGCTGCTCTCTACTCTTTCTTGATGTCTGCCTCCTTGGGGTTGTGCCACCTCACCTTCAGTTTCCTCCTCTGCTCTATCTGGCACCCAAATTGCATCAGTGACATCATCTCCATCTCAACTTTGCGATACACTGTGGCTTGGGGAGCATGAATGCCAATTTGCCTACCAGTGTTCCTCCCTCACTCTAGGCTCATGTTCCTGTCTTCCTCAACCTCAGAACCAACATCTGAATCCAGTAACGGCTGGGCATCATTAAGGAGCAAGTGACTGACACTGCGGTCAAATAACTCAGCTGATTCCTCAATGGCCCATGTTGGGGCAATGGCAGGAATAGATGTGGACAAGAAGGCAGGTTTGTCCACTCTGGCAACTGCAGGGGACTGCACACTTGTCTCTGCTAGCGTGACAGAGGATGAGGAGGATGAGGAAGGTTTAGTAAGCCAGTCCACCATCTCCTCTGCATGCTGTGGCTGGATAGCAGGGGCAAACTCGCTAGACAAAGGAAATTATGCCTTGCCTGGGGACAGGCCACCACTTCCACCATTGCCTGTGGACACGTTTGTTGCTGGCCCCCTTACAGTACAGTACCAAGGGAACTTCTGCCTCTCTTTGTCCTCCCAGACATTATTGGGAGGGAGGGGGTGGTGCTTATACACAAATGTAAAGAAGAAGTTGAAATCTGTACATAGATGCACTTTAATCAATGTAAAGAGGTTGAAAATAGTTGGAGATACGGGACTTTAACCACTTGCCGACCGCCGCACGCCGATGTACGTCGACAGAATGGCACGGGTAGGCATATGGGCGTACCTTACTTTACTTAGAAAGCCTGAAGGCGGTGCTTGGTTTTCGGGGCCCCGTATGCGGCTAGGCTCCCAAAAAGTCCCACATATGTGGTATCCCCGTACTCAGGAGAAGCAGCAGAACTTATTTTGGGGTGTCATTTCACATATGCCCATAGCATGTGTGAGCAATATATCATTTAGTGACAACTTTGTGAAAAAAAAAAAAAAGTTTGTAATTTTCCCGCAACTTGTGCCAAATATAAAATATTCCATGGACTCAACATGCCTCTCAGCAAATAGCTTGGGGTGTCTACTTTCTAAAATGGGGTCATTTGTGGGGGTTTTGTGCCATCTTGGCATTTTATGGCCTTCAAAACTGTGATAGGTAGTGAGGAGTGAAATTACAAATGTATGCCCTTAGAAATCCTGAAGGCGGTGCTTGGCTTTCGGGGCCCCGTACGCGGCTAGGCTTCCAAAAAGTCGACCACATGTGGTATCCCCGTACTCAGGAGAAGCAGCAGAATGTATTTTGGGGTACAATTCCACATATAACCATGGCATGTGTGAGCAATATATCATTTAGTGACAACTTTGTGTAAAAAAAAAATATATATATATTTTTTTTGTCATTATTCAATCGCTTGAGGCAAAAAAAATAAAATATTCAATGGGCTCAACATGCCTCTTATCAATTTCCTTAGGGTATCTACTTTCCAAAATGGGGTCATTTGGGGGGGTTTTGTACTGCCCTGCCATTTTAGCACCTCAAGAAATGAGATAGTCATAAACTAAAAGCTGCGTAAATTCCAGAAAACCTTAGTTTGTAGATGTGACAACTTTTGCGCAAACCAATAAATATACAGTTATTGACTTTTTTTTTACCAAAGTCATGTGGCTGAATACATTTTGGCCTAAATGTATGACTAAAATTTAGTTTATTGGATTTTTCTAATAACAAAAAGTAGAAAATATCATTTTTTTTCAAAATTTGCGGTCTTTTTACGTTTATATCGCAAAAAATAAAATCGCAGAGTCAGTCAAATACCTTTAAAAGAAAGCTCTATTTGTGGGAAAAAAAGGACGCAAATTTTGTTTGGGTACAACATTGCATGACCGTGCAATTACCAGTTAAAGCAGCGCAGTGCCAAATTGTAAAAAGACCTCTGGTCATTGACCAGCAAAATGGTCCGGTCTGAAAGTGGTTAAGGATACCAGAATACAACATACAAAGATATTTTTTTTTTCGAACACAATCTTTTAATAAAAAAAAAAAAAAAAAAAAAAGCAGTTCTTACAAAACAGTTGCTTTCTAGGAAAGAATACAAACGTACATAAAACAAGTTTGTTTAAACACAAAGTCCAACTGTCTTGTGTGGAAATCTGTGCAACTTCCATCCAGATTTATTTTGGAAAATAAGTTGTCATACTACTGGGATGATTTTTAAAATAGTAAAAGCGGTACGGTTTGCCCGTCAGGGAAATAAGTCTAACGCCTTAAATAAGGAACGAAAACCCGTAAACCTTTGGAATATAAAAAGGTCAACATGTGCAGCCAACATGCATGCTAACAGTGCTGTTACGTTAAGGGTCAGTCCTCCTAAACTAAATTACTTTTCTGGAAAGGTGTCTGTCAATGATTTTGAGGGCAAAATCTCAGCGAATGAGTTCATAGGGCTGCATGTTTGCTATGGAAGCAACAGGTCACACTCACCATCTTGAATTTTTAATTTGACACTAAATAAAAAATAAAATAAAAATAAAAAAACACAGGAGAAAGGGGAACATCCCATCCCCTGCTATAGAAGGAATGGGACGCCAGGGTAAAAATTAACAGATTGGAACCGTGGAAGGGGAATCCTGGTGTTGTAGTTCCCCAAGCAATACCTACCAAATTCCACCAATAACTAAAGTATCACTTTTGGATGGTGTGACCCTTAACAGTTCAGTTTCAGAAAAACATTCCACAATATTTTTTACCATGTTTTAAAAATTTTGAAGGCAGTTACAAAACAAAAATAGCATCTGGTAAGTAGTATTCTGGCCAGTAGGCTCCGTGACCCCTTATTAACAGACTATTTGAATAGCATTTACAGGAATGTAAAGATCTTTATCGGTCAGGGCGTGCCATGCCTGGACGAGCTTGAAGCATCATGGGACGGGATGGTGGACGCATCATTGGTGGACCTTGCATCATTTGCATGTGAGCTCCCATTGGTGGTCTCATACCAGGACCATGGCCTACTGGCGGCATCCCTGCCTCATTGGCATCATTGGAGGCCCAGCCATTGGCGGTGCAGGCATCATACCTGGACGTGGGGGTCCACCTAGACTAGGTGGAGGTGGAATCATGGCACTTCCAGCTGGTGGTGCAGCAAAAGGTGTGGGTGGTATCTTTCCTTGCTGAAATGCAGCAGTGGTTTTATCAATAAGACTCTGCGCCTGCTCTTCCATCCATTTCTGATAGAAAGGGGCGGCACAGTGGTGTAGTGGTTAGCACTCTCACCTAGCAGTAAAAGGGTCGCTGGTTCAAATCCCAACCACGACACTACCTGCCTGGAGTTTGCATGTTCTCCCTGTGCCTGCGTGGGTTTCCTCCGGGTACTCCGGTTTCCTCCCACACTCCAAAGACATGCAGGTAGGTTAATTGGCTTCTGACCAAAATTGGCCTTAGTATATGAATGGGGACCTTAGATTGTGGGATCCTTGAGGGTAGGGACCAATGTGAGTGTGCAATGTACAGGGATAGGGGTAGACACTCACTCAGGTTGAACTGGATGGACTGGTGTCTTTATTCAACCTTACTATGAAACTATGAATAAAATAACAAAGAAATGTTTATTGAGACAAATTTAAAAGAACATATGTAGTGCCTGAAACCATATCTGTTATAGTAGACCTATACACATAGCTCCTTACAAACATGACAGGAAATACAAAGTTCAAATAACTGAATCATTCTGTTTTCATTTTTCGACATGTTTCGCCTGTAAGGCTTCTTCAGGAAAAAGTCACAGAATGCTTAATCACAGTGTACAAAAAGATACATTTCCAAGGTGTATATAACTAGAAAAGAACACAAAAATTAATACATTGAAATGTTAACACAGTATTCAGACACATGAATTTGCAAGTACATGGCTCCAGAACCCCCATGTCCCCAACAAAATCTCTAAAAGCAGATACTCCAATGCACAACATGATATTACATGTAGACCCTACCTCCAAAATAAGGGGGCATAGGGATCGGATCCAATGCAGAAATAGTTCCCAAAGAAAAAGAGGTCCTATTTTGCGCATACACCAGAGGAATGGTCCATATAGTGCCAGATAACCCGCAGAGAGCGGTAAAGTTTCTACAATCTTGCTTCCATATCATAGATCTACATTGCCTGTAAAGACATCAGGTCATAAAGGGCAAAGATTAGAATAAACTTAATAGAGCATAAATAGAGGGAAGGAGGAACATAGTCGAGACAGGCTTCTAATACTGACTGCAACCTACCTCCCGCTAATGAATAAGTATGACAATCAAAATGAATTGAGGAGCTCGGGTTGACCATACATTGGACAATCATCTGATAAAAGGTAACCTAGCATCAACAAAGTCTGTGTACAAATAATATATAAAGGAGTTTGTCACAACATTGGTGCTGTAGCACACAAAAATGGCTAAAGAAAGAGAAACTATTGTCTATATTTATCCATGATACAAAAGCTCTCACCTTTTTTAAGACTCCCATAGCTCCAAATTGGGGTATCCTAATAGGCCCCCCCCCCCCAAAAAAAGAGAGCCACTACACGTGGAGGGGCAAAGATCCTTACTCCTGAGCAGAGGTCAAACGCCTTCCCAAAGGACAGCCAAATCGCTCCCCAAAGGTAACCTAATCCAAACGACAACAATGCAAATCAGAACATGACAAACGCACCAAATAAAAATAAATAAAAATAAAATTATATATATATAATTATATCACTCCACTCTACATTAATGTATGTATGAATGACATGGTCTCACTACACTACAGTGAAACTATCTCTGAGCTGCCCCTACTCTAGCTGTACACTATGCAAAGCTGAATGATGGTCCTCCTTATTACACTCACACTATCCCTAGACTGACATTAAACTAATATTCTACACTGACATCTAAAGCAAAATAGCATAGTATAGCACATTAACTAACTAACTAGCACTGAACAGAGCCCTGTTCTATCTTTCTCCACACCGAAATCACACTGAAAATGGCTACTATTGAAAGAATACTTTTTATACTGTTGGGCAGGAATGAGCCATGATTTGATAAAGTCACAATGACAGAGTCCATTCATGACTCTGACAATGCTCTGTGCTCTGATTGGCTGAAGCTTTCACTGCTTCAGCCAATCGGGGCTTGCAATGCACTGTTCAGTGCCGCAATGCATTGTTTTCAGTTTGGGGGGCCAAACGGTCGAACGACCCGTTTGTTCGGCTGCTTGCCAGACATCCGACCAGTGAAAGTTCGGCCCAAACTTATGCTCAGGCGTGTAGCACCCAAAAACGGGCGGGCATGTCTGTAACCCAGATCTGCACATGTTGCAAATCTTTCTTGAAGAGGCGGACACGTCCTCTGCATTAAAAGTACACAAATACCTGTATTGCAGTTTCAAACCATTTATTTGTACATGCATTTCATTTACACATTTACTTCTTCAGGGGAGTATAACTAGATCGTAGGTATTTGTAAAAATAAAATACCAACCTTTATATATATATATATATATATATATAAAAAAAAAAAAGCATAAAAGGGTTTGAACGTCTAGTATGATACCAGTTTAATATAGGTTAAAAATTTAATATATAGCAACTCTCTACGTTTTTCATGAGCATAATTTACTTCTTCAGGGTGGTATAATTAAAAAGTAGATATTTGTAAAAATGATCAGCCTGAGACTATTGCCCACAGTTTTTTTTTTTTTTTTTTTTTACGGATACCTTATATTGCTGTTCTGGAACCTTGCCTGTTATCTCGTTGATATCCATTGATTCTTTGACATGATTGTATTACTGTCTATTAATGGATTTCTAAAAGAGGGGGAAATGGGGATGATAACACATCACTGAGGTAGAATAAATAAATCAATATTAGTAAATAGAATATTTATTAATACAAATGAGCATAATGCAAGGTAATAAAGTACCATCTCAATAGATAACATACAGAGTTATGAACATAATTGGTAAATCACATAATATTGAAAATAATTGCATAATATAACATTATTCCACATAATTAATAATAGCAATATGCCCAAACATGTACAAACATGATTACTAATATGTAATTGATTCAAACAAGTAAAAAACACACGGTAAACGCATGATTGCTGTGAAATAACATCGGTAAAAGCTCAACACATTCCGTAGATAATTTCCACTCGCCAGGAGCATCTGTACACTGGATATGTCTGTAGTAAAGTATAAATTAACCTTAAATGATAGTAATATACCGGAAAGAGAGAGGAACAAAAATCCTATAGTCCCAACAATCTTACCTATGGGTAGATTCTAGGTTAAAAATGACAGATATAGTTATTACCGATTGGAGGTACTGTGCGAACAACATCCACCCGGGAGCTGAGGTAATAGCACTGCAGCATCAGAATGGCAAAAAAACACAGGTGAATGAACATCTCCTAGGAAGGGATCCTCCATTTCAAGCTATGGTTGTGAATGATATTGGATATGAGCCCATAGGGCTTCTGTGAATAATAGTTAAGAGTGTAGGGACTATAGTTTATTTTTTTTTGTTCCCTATCTTCCTGGTATATTACTACCATTTACGGTTAATACTCCTGATGAGTGGAAATTATCCACGAAACACGTCAAGCTTTTACTGATTTACCAATCATGATTATTCTAACTCTGTATGTTTCCTAAAAAGTCCCATTGTCCCCATTTTCCCCATTTCCCCCTCTTTTAAAGCGGCAGTCCGCCGGGAGTTCCGCCGTTTTTTTTTTTTTTAAAAGCCAGCAGCTACAAATACAGCAGCTGCTGACTTTTAAAATAAGGACGCGCCGCGCCCGCGCCCGCCCAGCACTCCCGCGATGTCGGCACCCGAAGCCGATCTCTCGATCGTCTCTCGGGTGCTGCCGCCGCCATTTTGGGTATGGGAATCAGGAAGTGGAGCCTTTCGGCTTCATTTCCAGGTTCCCTACTGCGCATGCGCGAGTCGCGCTGCGCAATAAGGATGGACCCGCTGCCTCTGGGATCTGTGTGTTTCCCAGCAGGCAGCGGGGGACTTTCGGAAAGGGGCGTAGATCTACGCCCCTTTCCGCAGAGAGCTATCCCGGAAGTGGGTGCAGATACCTGTACTGTACAGGTACCTGCACCTCCCTCCCCCCTGAAAGGTGCCAATTGTGGCGCCGGAGGGGGGGAGGATTCCAATGAGCGGAAGGTCCACTTTAGGGTGGACCTCTGCTTTAAGTATCAGGGATGGAGACATCTGTACATTAATAGTCATTGCCTCATATAAAGTCCCAATATTCTCTTTTTTTTCTTTATAAATATTAATTGATTTCATTCACTATGGTTTGTCTTGCCATACTATTATGTTCAACTGCATACCTAAATAAATAAATGCTCAGTCTAACTATACAAAAAATATATGCTTTGCTCTACAAGCACCAACTCCATATTGTCGCAAAAAAGCTGCACTCCACTCTAACCCCCCCCATGTGAGGGGAGAACACAGCATTGGAATTAAAGGTACACAACTTTCTGTGTTGTACATCCAGTTAAATCGTCCCCAAAAAATGTTTTTATAAGATTGGAAATTTTTTTGTTACAGTATTTTAACCTTAGTAGATTACACGGCACAACTGTTATTATTTTTTTTATTTTTTTATAGTTTTATAGGTCTATAACCCAGATCTGCTTATGTTGCAAATCTTTCTTTGATATATAGCAACTCTACGCGTTTCATGAACACCATTTACTTCTTCAGGAAAGTATAAATAGAAAAAATTTGTAAAAAATGACAAGCCTAAATATACAAAACCTATAAGCTTTATTCCACAATCGCCAACCCCAGAAAGCTGCAACAAAGTCACACTCTACTTTAACCCACCCCATGTGAGGGGAGGACACGTCATCTGCATTAAAAGTACACAAATGGTGGCTTGGCCAGCGGCGAGGATGGCGGCGCATTAGCTGAGCTCTGGGGAGAGAGTCGGCAAAGAGCCTATATTGTCCAGCACTAGCAGCCTATCATGGGTCGGAAAACCCAGCTCACCCCTCACTCCAGTGCCCGGAGGACCCTGTCCAGCGGTACCGCACGGAATATCAATGAAATCTTCCGTTCTCAATCTATGCAGAGACAGAGCGGGCCGGACAAGATGGCGCTGGAGCATGGCGAAGAGGAGGACTTCAGTGAGGATTCCCAATCTGCTGCAGAAGACGCAGGTAGGAGCCTCTCAAACCCCTCCAAATCCCTCACATATGAACATATGTCGGGCTTTGCAGCGGACATCAAGTCCACATTCTCGGCTGCCATCACGGATTTAAAATCCAACCTGCTTGTCCTCACGGAAAAGATCTCAACGGCAGAGGCAGCAGGGAAGCGAAGGGATAGGGAGATACGGGCCCTGGAGTCCGTGGCTGAGGCACACTCATCCCACTTTATTGAAATGAACCGCCATTTGGAGGATTTGGACAACCGGGGGAGGAGGAACAATATTAGGGTACGGGGATACCCGAATCTGTAGAATCAGAACAGATTGTCCCAGCGTTGCAGAGACTTTTTAACAGCCTATTAGACCGACAAGAGGACACTGCTATAGAATTCGTACGTGCGCACAGAGCACTTAGGGCGAAAGGTCCGGATTCAGCTCCCCCCCCAGGGACATTATATGTTGCCTCCAGAGTTTTCCCCTTAAGGAGGATATAATGAGAAGAGCCAGGAGGAATGATCGCATAATTTTCAACGGCGCCTCCATTATGCTCTTTCAGGACTTGTCCCAAATCACTTTGCGTAACAGGAGAGCTATGCGCCCCCTGCTGGATGTCCTCAGGTAAAGAGAGATCCGGTACTCATGGCGCTTCCCCTTCGCTCTGGTAGTCATGCATGGAGGTAAACAGATCTCTCTTCGTACCCCCCAAGATCTTCCAGACTTTTGTGAAGCCCTGCATATTGACTTGGTGTCCCTACCGGAATGGTATCAAGAATTCCAAGTGCCACTGGGCAACAGGTCCCCTCCCAGCTCACCTCTATCTACCCCGGAGAAACGCATGACGAAGCGATCGAGGAACAACAAAGGAAGCCATTCCTCCATGGGGACTCCTAACGCCAGACCCACACCATCTAGGCCCAGGGAGGAGGTCCAAGGTTAATTTACTTTCAGGTTCCATGAACTGTCACTGATCCTGGGGAACTACTTTATTGCCCGTATAAGTTACTACAGCTCAGGAGACTATGCCACATGCCTTTGAGGAAATAGAGCCTCATTGAGACACTGCAGATTTCAGGATGTCGGCTCCTTTATCCCAGTTCTTGTTTTATTTTTTCCTGCTTAGAGAGTGGGCCGAGTATTCTATACCAGGCAGGCTACTGTTAATGCAATAACGGCCACAGGCGAAGAGACCATCTTTGCTGCTGGACTCATGATTTGAGCAGAAGATATGTAGAACCAAGATGCCTTAAGTTTCGTTGGAGGTCCGAGAGAAGACATACCATGTTAATTTTCTTTTGGTAACTTATAACGCAAACCCAGTTGTTCAGTGACATGCAGTTTTGGGCTGCTACGAACACACTGTAGAACCTCTCCTTATGAGAGGTTAGGTTTTGATGACAAACTTCTAATTTCATTATTTGGTTGATAATTGGCTGATTCTCTCCCCTATACCAGCGCTAGGGATGAGCTTCGTGTTCGACTCGAACATCGGCTGTTCGGCGAATTCCGAACGTTATGGGCCGTTCGCGCCAAATTCGTGTGGCGCTCACGGCCCACAATGCACTGCGTCATCGCAGTGCATTGCTGGCTCATGATTGGCCAATCACAGCGCCAGCAGCGAGGAGAGCCATGATTGGCCACAGGCAGGATGCCTGTGGCCAATCATAGCTCAGGCTGTGTAGTACACGCCCCACACTATATAAGGCCGCCAGCGTGGCGGCCTAGTGTAGTGTGTTGGCGTCTGAAGCAGTTAGTCTGTGTTCTGTGTACCTTCAACACAGTACACACCGATCGTTTTCGGCCGATTTTCGATCTTGCTGTTGTGTAGTGGTTGTTGTCTGTGTGCCCTGACCGCAGTATACACCGCTATATTCACCTCACCTATATAGCTAGTGATCTATCTTTTATAATAGAGCTTGCAGTCAGTAGTGTTAGGAGCTTGTGCGTGCTGTCTGCGTGCTCTGTACCCAGTACACACCGCTATATCCACCTACATAGCTCTTATCTATTTGAGCCCACTTGCCATCTGCAGGAGTTATTGGAAGTTGTGTGTGCCTCCAGCACAGCACAGTATACATCTGTATATACCCCTTTATCTCTGGTGTTCTATAAAAAAAAGGCATCTGCAGGAGTTAGTGGGTTTTTTGTGCCTCCAGCACAATATACACCTGTATCTACCCTTTATTGCTGTTCTCTAATAGAGCCATCTGCAGGGCTTAGTGGGTGTTGTGTGACTCCATTACACTGCTGTTTTACCCAACTCCCTTCAGGCCATTACCATGTCTGGAAGGCCAGCAAGGAGAGGCAGACAGGCGCGAGCCGATAAAAGAGGGCAAGCAGGCTCTGTGTCTAGAGACAACAGTGCTGGTCGTGGACGCGGTGCATTGTCATCAGCACGTGGCCATGGGACACACTTGTCCTTATTTTCGGCAGCTGGACATGTTGAACCGAAACATGCCAACGACTTGGTAGAGTGGATGACCAAGCCCTCTTCATCCTCCTCATCCTCTCTCTCCCAGTCTCAGGGTACTAGCAAAGCAGCTGCCAACGCATCGTCTTCCCTCCTCTCAATGTCATCATCAGTGACTCCTTCCCTAGACCCACCACGTCCTCCTGAGGAGTCTCCTGAACTCTTTGAGCACAGTGTTGGGTACATGCTCCAGGAGGATGCCCAGTGTTTTGTGGGCTCTGATGATGACACTCAGCTAGAGGAAGGCAGTAGCGTGAGCGCAGAGAGAGGGGATGCTCAAGAAGGACAGCAATCTGGCAGTCATGTTCCACAAGCTGCAGCATACTGCCAGGTTTGCTACAGCGATGAAGAGGGAGGGGATGATGAGGGCACTGACTCCACGTGGGTGCCTGGAAGGAGAGAGAAGGAGGAGGCACATGTCCAACGAGGCAGGATGCCCTCCGGGGGCCAGCTTAGGGGCAGCACATTGACTGAATCACACCGCAGAACTCCGCCTGTGCAGGGCGCTGCCTCTGCGCGTTATTCTAAAAGTTCTTTGGTGTGGGCCTTTTTTGAGACGAGTGCATCAGATCGCACCGCTGCTATTTGCAACATATGTCTCAAGCGTATCTCGCGTGGCCAAAACATCAGCCGCTTGGGCGCCACATGCTTGACCAGACATATGTTGACCTGCCATGCAGCTCGTTGGCAAGCGTACCTCAAAGACCCACACCAAAGAACAAAGCGGACCTCTCCTTGCTCCTCATCAGCTGGCATCTCCAACACCACTAGACCTTCAGTCCTCTCTGAGAGGAATGAAGGTGTAGAATTAGGTGTGTCACAGCCAAGTGCTTCCGGGAACTCTGCTAGCGGTACACCCACGTCCGATTATAGCAGGCAAATGTCCCTGCCCCAGCTGCTGGACCGGCGAAAGAAGTTCACTCCCAGCCATCCACATGCCCAGCGGTTGAATGCTAGCTTGGCTAAATTGCTAGCACTTCAACTGCTGCCTTTTCAGTTGGTAGACTCGGCCCCTGTCCGTGAGTTTGTACAATGTGCGGTTCCTCAGTGGCAGGTCCCCAAACGCCACTTTTTCTCACGGAAGGCGATTCCGGCTCTCTACCGACATGTGGAAGGCAGTGTCCTTGCCTCGCTGGACAGGGCGGTCAGCGGTAAGGTGCATATTACTGCTGAGTCATGGTCCAGCAGGCATGGACAGGGACGTTACCTGTCTTTCACGGCCCATTGGGTCACTCTTCTGGCAGCTGGGAAGGATGCAGGACAAGGTGTTGGAGGTTGTTCCGCCACCACGCCTCCAAAATGCTACTATTGGTTGTGACACCTCTCTCCTCCACCCCCTCTGTCCTCAGAACCAGTGGTGCTTCGTAGGCGTTCCAGGGGCTACGCAAGTATGCAGGCAAAACGATGCCATGCCGTGCTTGCGCTGGTTTGTTTGGGGGACAGGAGCCACACTGGGGCGGATGTTTTGTCAGCTCTGCAGGGGCAGGCCGAGAGGTGGTTGACGCCACGCCAGCTTAAGCCAGGAATGGTGGTTTGTGACAATGGCACCAACCTCCTCTCCGCCCTCCGACAGGGACAACTGACCCATGTGCCCTGTGTAGCTCACGTCCTTAACCTGGTGGTGCAACGGTTCTTGGGCAGGTACCCCGGCTTACAGGATGTCTTGAAGCAGGCCAGGAAAGTCTGTGTGCATTTCCGCCGATCATTTAATGCCTGTGCCCGGCTGGCTGAGCTCCAAAAGGAGTTGAACCTGCCCAAGAACCGCCTTATATGTGACATGCCCACCAGGTGGAACTCAACGTTGGCCATGCTGCAGCGGCTGCACACGCAGCAGAGGGCCATCGATGAGTACCTGTGCGACTACGGCACCAGGACAGGGTCAGGGGAGCTCGGTTTTTTCTCACCACGCCAGTGGGGCATGATCGGGGATGCATGCACTGTCCTGTCACCGTTTGAGGAGGCCACAAGGATGGTGAGCAGTGACAGTGCATGCATCAGTGACACTGTACCTCTTGTCCACCTCTTGGAGCATACGCTGCGTGGAATAATGGACAGGGCACTTGAGGCAGAACAGAGGCAGGAAGAGGAGGACTTCCTTGCCTCTCAAGGCCCCCTTTATCCAGACAGTGTTCCTGCTGTGCCACCCATCACACAGGAAGAGGATGAGGAGGAGGAGGAAGAGGAGGAGGAGGATGATTGTGTCAGCATGGAGGTGGAGGCTGGCACTCAGCATCAGCAGCAGCAGTCTTGTAGGGATGATTTACAGTCCCAAGAAACACGTGGACTTGTACGTGGCTGGGAGGAGGTAGCTGCGGATCATGTTGCCCTTAGTGACCCAGAGGACTCCGGACCGAATGCCTCAGCTAACCTACGCTGCATGGCCTCCCTGATCCTGCAAAGCCTGCGGAAGGATCCTCGTATTCTTCGGATCAAGGAGAGGGACCATTACTGGCTGGCCACTCTCCTTGATCCACGGTACAAGGGTAAGGTTGCCGACCTTATCTTGCCATCGCAGAGGGAGCAGAGGATGAGACATCTCCGGGAGGCCTTGCAGAAAGGTCTGTGCAACGCGTTCCCAGAGACTGGGAGGTTACAAACTCCTGGTCCTGGACAACGTGTTGCTGAGGCATCGGTCAGAAGGAGCGGTGGAGAAGGTGGCCGTCTGACTGATGCTTTCAGACAATTTTTTAGTCCGCAGCCCCAAGGTATGATCGGTTCCAGCACCCATCGCCAGCGTCTGATTTACATGGTGCAGGAATACCTAGGGGCAAGGTCAGACTTGGACACCTTTCCCACCGAAAATCCTCTGGCTTACTGGGTCTTGAGGATGGATCACTGGCCAGAGCTTGCACAGTATGCAATTGAGCTACTGGCCTGTCCTGCATCCAGCGTTCTTTCGAAACGCACCTTCAGTGCTGCTAGTGGCTTTGTTACCGATCACAGGGTGCGCCTGTCCACCGAATCAGTTGATCGACTGACCTTCATCAAGATGAATCAGTCTTGGATCACCCACAGCTACCAAGCACCTGAAGCTGATGTAACAGAATATTTTTTTTTTAAATATCACATCCCTTCAAGACTGCCTATGCTGTTGCTGAGTGACTGTCCTGTTATGTTGATTGTCTATCCTCTTCCTCCTCCGCTGATATGTTGGAAGAACATTTCTGGTTCTGGGTGATGCCTAAGGCCCAATTTTTCTGCCCCTGTTTAACAGGGGCGTTTAATTAAAATTTTTGATGCAATGCTTTGCAGCAGGGCTAATTCCTGCAATAAAACTAGAGTATATGGGAGAGGTTGCAGTGTGGTGGCACCAGCAGCAGTGCCTAAGGCCAAATTTTTCTGCCCCTGTTTAACAGGGACATGTAATTACAATTCTTGATATAATATTTCACAGGAGGGCCCCTTCCTGTGCCCACCCAGAGTAACGGTGAGGACTTATAGTGTTGTGGCACCAGCACCACAACCACCAAAGGTCAATTTTTCTACCACTGTTCAACAATGGCATGTAATTACAATTCTTGATATAATCGTTCACAGCAGGGCGCTCCAGCGCCCACCAAGAGTCACTTTGAGGGCTTACAATGTTGTGGCAAAACCAACACCTTGTTCCGCCATTTCTGCAGAGCATATAGGGCAGGCCCCTACTTTCAAACATCCAATTTACAAACATCTCCTACTTGTCTCCTTCCGTTTGCGACAGCAAGTGAGATGAAAAAGGATGGACGACAAAACAAATTGTACAGGGGTGATAACCCTTCCCTATGTTTTCCAAAAAGCTTAAAAATTGTTTTTTTGACTGGAGCTACACTTTAAAAATTTACCAGTTGAAAATGACAAACAGATTCAACTTAACACAACAAACCTACACAGTCCCTGTCTTGTTTGCACCGCCTGTATACTGCTGTTCTGAGTATATAGGGCCTGGGGGCCACACGCATTTCCTTTTTTTAATATGGGTACAGGGTTCCCCTTAATATGCGTACAAGACCCAAATAGGCTGGTAATGGGCAGGGAGGGCTACCCATGCCATTTTTCTGAATGATTTTCAACCATATTGCAGGAACCAGATATAACATTAAAACCGCAAGCAGTTTTAAATAGTGTTATTTACGTTTAATGTCATTTTGTGCAGGGACTGTTCTAAACACGGGAAACACGTGGCACTTCACAGGCATACTACAGACACCCCCCAGGCACCATATTTAAAGGAATATTTCACTTTTTTTTTTTTTTCACTTTAATCGTCATTAAAATCAGTGCTCCCGCCAAAACGGCCATTTTTAAAAACATTTTATGCATTGACCCATGTCCCCTGGGGCAGGAGCCAGGTCCCCAAACCCTTTTTAGGACAGTATCTTGCATATTAGCCGTTAAAATTAGCACTTTTAATTTCGAACGTTCGAGTCCCATAGACTTCAATGGGGTTCTAAAGTTCGTTCGAATTTGGGGTCCGTTCGAAAGTTCTGGTGCGAACCGAACCGGGGGGTGTTCGGCTCATCCCTAACCAGCGCAATTATAGTTGACATTTTCAAGTTTTGTTGGTACTATTGTACCTGAACTGTCTGGTTATCTACTGGATATATTTTTCATTTTTGTTTGGTTGAATTCATAGCCGCAAATTCAGGTCAGCTCCGTGGATAGCACATTACGTTATCTGGTCTGACCCACGCTCCTACCAAGCCTCTCTGGACCGGGACTCTCTCCGATCCTTAGGGCCGGTTCACACAGGGGGCGATGCGAGACGACACCGACTTGCCTCGCCGCGACCTGCCGCAACCTCAGCGGCGATTTGCAAATGACTTCTGTATAGAAGTCAATGCAAGTCGCCCAGAGGTCGCCCAAAAGTAGTACAGGAACCTTTTTTCTGAGTCGGAGCGACTCGAGTCGCTCCTCTCAGAACGGTTCCATTGTACAGAACGGGGGCGACTTGTCAGATCGCGGCGAGGCAAGTCGTGTCGCCTCGCATCGCCCGCAGTGTGAACCGGCCCTTAGGGAGGCTAATTTAACACCCTGTTAGTTGGGCTCAGCTGACAGAGGTTTTATAATAAGTTACTTAATAACTGGGGACAGTCTTCTCCTTTCGGCTGTTCCTATCTTTCTTTACCCTGTTACACCTCACCCCACCTCTTTTTTTTCTTTTGTCTTCCTCCCCCTTTTCTTTCCTTCTTCTCTTTCTTCTTTCTTTCTTCCATTTCTTTCCCTCGTTTCACTCTCTATCTGATTCGCCTCTTTTCTACTATTAGCTTTTTATTGGAATACAATACCAAGGAGTAAGATAGCCTTATTGAGGGTTGTGTATCCACCGATTTCCACTTGTCTTGTAATTTATACCGTTGTAGGTTGAATTTGTCTTGACCATTTTGGGGTGACTCTGATTCACATAGCTAAATAAATGGCTTACGCAACACTGGGACGCATGCCCATGATAATCTCACACAATGTGAAGGGACTGAACATCCCAGAAAAAAGAACTGCAGTGCTCAGAGAACTGCAAAGGGGTAGGCCACAATGTGTCTTTCTTCAGGAGACGTGTTTTGTTTCTCGCCAGGCGCACAGACTGACAAATAAATTCTTCACGAGAGCCTTTCATGCAACGAATGCTCTGTCAAAGACGAAGGGTGTCTCGATCCTCCTGGGGAAGGACACCCCCTTTGTGGTGTCCGAGACGATATCAGACCCAGAGGGTCGCTACATCTTCCTGAAGGGCTCCTACAGGGGCAGACCCCTCACTCTAGCCAATGTTTATTTCCCCAACACGAATCATCTCCAATTTTGTAGACGCCTGGTGAGGGAGTTACAGGGCTTCGCGTCGGGCTGTATCATTCTAGGAGGGAACTTTAACATCCCACTAGATCCCCTGGCGGACACTTCCACGGGTAGGTCATGTGTCACTTTCCAAGTTTTTAAGAAAATCAAACAACTTCTACAAACCCTGCAATTAGTAGAACATAATTCCAGCCAGACCATAAACGGCATTCGTAATGCGAAAGGCTCCCTAGATGTGAATAACGATGACATTGCGGCCCATTTTCATAAATACTATACTGGGTTATATAACCTACCCCCTCAACATAGACCCAAAGACCTAGAGGGAAGGGGGCGTGGCCGGGATGTGAACGAGAGCAGACGTGTGACTGCTGAGCTCCGCTCCACCGCTTATCCTGTCGACTTCCAGCGCCGTTTTTGTCCTCACACAGCCTCTCCCCCTGACACCCTGGGGCGGAAGAAAACCTCCGGTACCCCGCGGCCCTCTCCGCAGCCCCCGGGAAGGCTCCGTTCGTCCGCAGCAGGTGAGGCCCGGTCCGCGGCGGCCATCATCCCCACGAGGTCCCCCGTCGCCACGATGTCTGTCGGCTCTCAGGCCGTCGCTGATCCTCCTCCATCCCAGGCAGATTCCCACGCTGAGCTCCTGGCGGCGATCAAGGAGGGTAGGGATTCGGTGATGGTGAAAATCGACCACCTGGTGGCTGATGTGAGCCTCATTAGGCATGACATGGACAAATTTAGGGCCCGGTTTACTGAGGCTGAAGGCCGCATATCGCAGCTGGAGAACACCACCAGAGCTGACTCCCGGGACCTCCGTGCATTGCAGTTACAGGTTAGAGCCTTGCAAGAAAAGTCCATAGATACTGAGAATAGGCTCAGGAGGAACAACATCTGTGTCATAGGCCTCCCCGAGAAAGCAGAGGGTGCGAGGCCTGCTGAATTCACGAGGCCTTCCTCAAGACGCTCCTGGACCTGCCTGATATGCCTCCCACGTTTATTGTAGAGAGAGCGCACCGGCTCCCTCCAACTCCCCCTGTCCCTGGGGCTCCACCGCGGCCGTTTCTATTCAGGTTGTTAAACTACAGAGACCGGGACAGAGTTTTGATGGCGGCCAGGGAAAAGCGAGATCTACTTTTTAATGGGGCCAAGATAATGCTTTTTCCTGACTATTCCCCTGAAGTGCAGCACCGTAGGCGCTCCTTTACTGAGGTCAGGAAACGCCTGCGACATGAGGGCCTCAAGTATAGCCTCCTGTATCCAAGTAAACTTCGGGTGATTGCTGATGATCGTGCACATTTTTTCGTGGACCCAGAAGCTGCCATGTCCTGGTTGGATGGCCGCAGATGAGCTGCACCGCACTATGAATGCCACCTGCACCTTTACGCTGCTTGACACTATGCTCCCTGTTTGATTCCCCCAGTTGGATCCTTGCCAGGTGGCCGCTGCACCTGCTGACTTTCATCTTTTATCCTGTCTGAACACGGAGATCAGAGTGTTGCCACCTACCATGTGCCTGACCCGACACCTACGCCCCTGAGTCTTTATTTTTTCTTTCCTGTACACCTGGCTGTGCCGCCATTACTGATCTGTTGGGCACTTTTGCAGGAGCGGGCCTACTCAGCAGACTGCGGAGGACACGCACACACTACTACAAGCAAGTACTGCCACCGCGGCGTGATTGGCGCCCCCCCGCCCCCCCCCTCTCCCTAACCTTTTTTTGCCCCCCCCCCTCTTTTCTATGTACTTTTTTGTTTTTTTGTTTTTTTCCCCTTTCTGGTCAGTGGTCCGCGCCTCCCTATTTTGACTTGTTCCCTGGCCGTGTGTTTTTGACCAGTGGAACGAGGGGCGAACACTGACGGTGTAGGGTCCCAGTCGGGGGCGCTTGCACCTGTTAGGTGAGACTTTCTTTTGTTTGGGGACAAACTATTCCCGGACCCCCCTCGTTTTTCTTTTTAGGGGGAGCGATGGGCTATAGTAGGAAAGGCACCCTGTGCCTGGGTAGTTTGGAGCCTGTTAGGACCTCCACAGTTCTATATGCAATTGCATTTGTTTGTTTGTGTTTTATGTTGTGTCTCAGTGCTGATGGTAATATCTGCAATGTAATTATGATCTTGCTGCCTACAGGGTGCCCCTGGATCGGCCTCCCCCAATACTCCTGCTCCCCCTTCCTTTATATACCTAATGGCTAACCAGGTCTCGGATTCATTCACTGTCCTCTCCTGGAATGTTAGAGGCCTAAACTCTAAATTTAAGAGAGCTCTGCTCTTCCAATATTTGAAAACCCACTCCCCCCAGCTTATCCTCCTTCAGGAAACTCACCTTTTGGGCAGCAAGGTACTTACTCTTAAGAAACCCTGGATACAACGGGGTGTACATGCCACTTACTCCACTTACGCCAGGGGGGTGTCAATCCTTATTCACAGGAATTTTCCATGTATTATTGAAGAGGTCCGCACGGACCCCCTGGGGAAGTTTGTGATTTTAGTGTTTACCCTATATTCTCAAAGATACATTGTTGTGAATCTCTATATTCCCCCCCCTCTCTCATCCGCATTACTGTATGATGTTTTGGACAAAATTTTGCCTTTCTGTCCTGGGCGGGTGCTGGTGATGGGGGACTTCAATGCCACCCTGTCTCCGGACCTGGACAGGCCTTTGCCTGCTAAGAGGCAGTGTTTGGAGCTCTCTGGATGGGCTCGGGCGGTTGGTTTGGAGGAGATCTGGAGGTGGAAGCACCCTGACAAGAGGGCTTATTCTTGTTTTTCAGCGTCTTACAAGACGGCATCCCGGATTGACTTGGCTTTCTCCAACCCCGCACTGTTAGCGGACGTGTTGGAGGCGTCCTATCTCCCTAGTGGATTGTCTGACCGTTGCCCGCTGTCGGTGGTGCTCCGCTCCCCGGCCTCCCGTAACGCGGCACTTTGGCGGCTGGGTGAACACTGGATTTCGCACCCTGACCTGTCCGACAAATTGCCGGATCAGCTGACCGAATTTTGGGAGGTGAATGTGGGATCCTCTTCCCCTGCAAATGTTTGGGATGCTTTCAAAGCATATACCAGGGGCCAATATATCTCCTGTATTGCTGATATTAGGAAAAAACAGACGTGTACGACTATCTCACTACAACAAGCCGTTGATAATTGTAATGCCACATACACGGCGGACCCTAGCCCTGCCAATTTTGACTTACTAATGGCAGCTCAGAGGGACTTGCAGCTACACCTGACGGAAGTTACCAGACTTGACATGTATAAGGGGAAGCAGCGGGTATTTGAACAAGGTGATAGGAACGGACGTCTGTTGGCGATGATGGCTCAGCATGACCAACCCCTCACTCTGGTGTCTGCCTTACAGACTCCGGAGGGAGACACCGTGACCTCCCCCTCGGATATACTGCGGACTTTCCGCGCCTTTTATGAAAAGCTGTACTCCTCAGGTCTCCCTACCGACTTTCGACCTGAGTCACTCCATGCTTTATTGGACCAGCTGGCGCTGGGATGGCTCTCGGACTCGGAGAGGGAGACTCTGGTCCGACCTTTTACGGCGCTGGAGGTCCTGGGGGTTATTAGTTCTTTTCCCCCGAGTAAGGCTCCGGGGCCGGATGGACTTCCGATGGCCTTTTACAAGACCCACGGGATTTTTCTGGCGCCCTTACTGGCTCAGCTTTATACTACCTGTCTGACTGCTGGTGCATTGCCTGCTTCCATGTATCATGCTCATTTAACATTGATTCACAAATCCCCCAAGGACCCCACCTCCTGTGCTTCCTATAGGCCCATAGCCTTATTGAACTCGGACTTTAAAATATTGACCAAGCTCTTGGCCCGTAGACTTTATCCCATGCTCCCCTCGGTGATAGACTCTGACCAAACTGGTTTCATGCCCCGTAGGTCTACGGACATCAACCTCAGGAGACTCTTTACTAACATTCACGCACACCATTTAAATGTGGAAACCCGGGTGGTGGCCTCCTTGGATGTCGAGAAGGCCTTCGACACGGTGCAATGGCCTTTTTTGTGGGGAACCCTGCGGAAAATGGGCTTCCCTTTGTTGTTTATTAATTGGCTTCAGGTGATTTATAGGAGCCCAACTTCTTCGGTCCAGTTGGGGGGAGCCCTTTCCGCCCCCTTCAGGCTTTTTAGGGGGACCAGGCAGGGCTGCCCTCTCTCTCCGGCTCTGTTTGCCCTTGCGATCGAGCCTGTGGCTGAGGCACTGCGTGTCTCGCCCCGGGTGTCGGGTCTGTGTATTGGGCTGCTGGAGGAGAGGGTGGCCTTGTACGCAGATGACATGCTGCTCTTTCTTAATGATGCTGGTCCTGCACTGAGGGGAGTGTTAGACGTGCTGGATACTTATGCAGGGGTCACTGGTCTCAGGGTGAACTGGTCCAAATCTCTTCTGTTTCCGATTGATCAGGGGGCAAGGGCCACTTCGCTCTCGGACAACCCCCTTGTTTGGGTTGACTCATTTAAATATCTGGGGGTTCAGGTTTCTCACTCGGCGTCGGATTACCTCACGCTTAATCCTACCCCGGTTTTTTTAGACATCCAGGCCAAGCTCAAATCATGGAGTAACCTGCCATTGTCGCTCTGGGGGCGTGTAAATCTTCTTAAAATGAAGGTCATCCCCAGACTTACTTACCTGTTTCGTCACTCCCCGCAATGGTTGCCTAAGTCTTTTTTCAAAAAACTGAACCAGATTTTTTCCTCCTTTATTTGGGGCTCCTCGCCACCCAGGTACCGCTTGACGACTTTGATGCGACCACGGACACGGGGGCATGGCTTTTCCAGACTGTTACAAATACTATCTGTCCGCGCAGCTGGTCACGGTTGCCTGGTGGTTGCAGCCGGACCAAACGAACTCCTCCACTGTTCTGGAGGCCTCGGTTCTGGGTTCGCTGGAGGCCCTCCAGCTTCTGGTTTACCGAGGCCCTCGGGCTCCTTATTCTTTGACTCCCTCCATGGTCGCGACTTTGCGAGCATGGCGGGCGGGGCTGGCCCTGGAGAGGCGTGCACGTTCTGATGTGTCTCAAAATGCCCCATTGTGGCTGAATCCTGACTTGTCTCACCTCTACCAGATCCCTGACCCATGCGCATGGACTAGGCACGGGATTAGGCTTATGTCGCATGTCGTGGAGCAGGGCTCTTTACTCCCCTTTACCACCCTAATATCCAGATACAACGTGCCTGGTCACTACCTGTTTCGATACCTTCAACTAGTCCACGCGTTCACAGCGCAATTCCCGAATTCCTCCTGCAATCTGGCACAATCGAAACTGGAACGCACACTTAGGGCCGACTGCGACAGGAAACCTACTTCAGTTTTATACTCCCAGCTCATAACTGTGTTGCTGCCGGCTCTTGACAAACTTTGGGACAGGTGGCGGACTGACATCCCCTCACTTGACACGGATGACTGGGATGATGTCTGGGACCTCCCTTTTAACTCCCTGGTCTCTATCAGGGACCGCCTTGTGCAATTTAAAATTGTGCACCGGGCCTACCACACCCCGTACAGACTCCATAAAATGAACCCTGCGCACTCTCCGGACTGTTGGCGATGTGGGGCCTCTCCTGGGGACTTTTCGCATATTTTTTGGCAGTGCCCTAGGGTCCAGCAGTACTGGGAGTCGGTGTTACATCTGATTGGAAAGGTCACCATGACTACGGTGCCTTTGGCCATGGAGGTCTGCCTATTGGGTCTTATAGAGCCCGTGGTGCAGTCCACCGCCAAACGCACGATGACTGGTCTGCTGCTCTTTTATGCTCGTAAGAATATTGCTATGCACTGGAAAAAGGCAGATCCCCCATCCGCGGTGCAATGGAAGCGCCTGGTGAATAACAGTCTTCCCCTTTACAAAGATACTTACCTCCATCGGGGATGTCCAAAGAAATACGATAAGGTCTGGCATGCTTGGGTAGCTGACCCCGAAACTGCTTAGCTGGGGACGGTGGATATGATTGCGGGGGGGAATTGGTATATTTGTTCTGTTATGCCTTATATGTGCTCCCCTCCCCTCTTCGAGGGGAACAGTCTTTTGTTTTTGTTTTTCTCTTCTTTTGCCTTCATGGAACCGGATGGGAGATTATTGTACTGGAAGGAGATCTGGGGGCCGCCAGTGGCGCACCCTTTTTGCTTTTTACTGTAAACTGCTGATATGTTATGTTGCATTGCATTTCTCTGTGTCATGGAACAGCTCTTGTACCCTGTGAGCACTGTTGTTATATGTGTTGTTTGTTGTGAAACCCTTAATAAACATATTTTTAAAAAAAAAATAATAATAAATTATATAAAAAAAAAAAAAAAAAAAGACCTACAGGAAAATAGATCCCAAATTATTGGAGAATTTCTACGAGAGAGCGGTCTCCCCACTCTGGGGGAACATGACTTAATATCCCTTGACGCACAGATTTCAGACAATGAAATTAAACGAGCAATAACCGACTTAAAGACGGGGAAAAGCCCGGGGCCAGATGGCTATTCGGCCATCTATTATAAAACTTTTTTGGATATTCTCTCCAGCCCCCTAAAAAAGGCCTTGAACTCCCTGTCCTCACCTCGGAAGGTCCCCCCTGAGTTTCTGTCGGCCCACATAGCGGTGATACCCAAACCTAATAAAGATCCATCATCATGTGCGAATTATAGGCCAATCTCTCTCCTAAATCTGGATCTCAAAATCTTGACCAAGATCCTGGCTAACAGATTGAGCCCACTTTTGTCGGAGTTGATGGGTCCAGAACAGGTTGGCTTTATGCCAGGGAGAGAGGCCAAAGACAACATTATTAAAACACTTTTACTGATGCAGACGGCCCGTGCAGGGAAGATCGGAGGCCTTCTCCTGTCCACGGATGCGGAGAAGGCCTTCGATCGCGTGGCGTGGGATTACATGACGGCCACATGCAGACAGGTGGGGCTGCGGACCCGGATGATGACCTGGATCTCTGCTATATACCAAAATCCCACAGCTAGAGTGAGGATTAACGGCTCCTTGTCAGAACCAGTGAGCATTGCGAATGGAACCAGACAAGGTTGCCCTTTGTCACCCCTTTTGTTTATTTTATCTCTCGAGCCATTCATTAGAGCAATCGGTAATGATGGTTCGATAAGAGGATTCAAGATACGGGACAGGGAGTTCAAAGTTGCGGCTTACGTCGACGATTTGATGTTTTTTTTTGACAGATCCGCATACGACGATCCCCAATCTATTGAAAGCATTTACAAAATTTGGCTATATGTCTAATTTAAAAATTAACTATTCCAAGTCTGAGGCCTTGAGTGTTGATTTGACCCTGGAGGAGTTAAATAGAACCAAGCAAAATTGCCCCTTCAAATGGGAGGCTGTGGCACTTAAATACCTGGGGGTTTGGGTGGCCCCGGATACCAAAAAAGTTTTCGAACACAACTTTTCCCCACTCCTGAAAACGATTGAAGGAGACCTAGGATCCTGGGGTTCGGGGTTGTTCTCATGGTTCGGCCGAGCGGCAATCCTGAAAATGTCGGTGTTACCCAGGCTGATCTACTTGTTTAGAGCGTTACCAATTCACATCCCCAGAAGTTTCTTTCACAAACTAAATTCCCTGGCCCTACGTTTCCTATGGCGGAATGGGAGAGTGAGGATCAAATATGCTTTATTGACGAAACCCAAAGATATGGGGGGGATGGGGCTGCCAGACTTCAAGAAATATCAGTTAGCAGCACAAATTTCAAGGATAATTGACTGGCACTGTCACGGGCCTGACAAGGACTGGGTAAGACTGGAAGATATGCTCACAGAAAACAGATTGCGCTTTTCTCCATGGATTACCCTGAGCAGATTTAAGGGCATGATCAGTTTGAATCCTCTGACGGAGACTACGCTAACAGTACTGCACGCAAACATGAAGCGGTTTGCTGTGACAACCCCCCTCAGCCCTTTAACACCGCTCCAAGACAATTCTGACTTTATTCCAGGAATGGGGAACGCTCTTTTTCATAATACAGCCTCTGCTGCCTCAAGATTGGTGAAAGATTGCTTATCTCGTGGCAAAATGAAAGACTTGGAGACCCTTAGGAGAGAATGGGGGGAACCATCGTTTCCCCTATGGACTTTCTTCCAGACCAGAAGCTTTGTTACCTCCCCAAAACACAAAAAAAACTTCACTAGACAGTTGACTGATTTGGAGGATGTCTGTGCATCTGGCGAGAGACTACATAGGGCGACCTCAGTGGCCTGCAGTTGGCTACAGAAAATGACTGGACAAGCGGATGATAGACTCAGGAGCAAATGGGCTCTTGGGCTCCAAAGGAGCATCACGGACTCTCAGTGGGGGGACGCCTGTGCACTGGCCCACAAGTGCTCTATTAGCACAAAAACACAGGAAACGTGCTATAAGCTGCTGACACATTGGTACCACACCCCCGACAAACTACATAGATGGTTCCCACAGGTCCCAGAAATGTGCTGGAGATGCCAAGGAGAGGTGGGTACACTCACGCATATTTGGTGGAGTTGTTCTAAGCTGGCGCCCTTTTGGGATGAGGTGAGAACTTTGATCACACAAATTACAGATACCTCGACCACATTAGATGCGGCTTGCTGTCTCCTACACATTACTGACGTTCCCCTGAAGAGATACAAACACTCTCTGCTTAAACACCTCCTCAATGCAGCCAAGACACTGGTGCCGGTGCACTGGCGGTCCCCCAGAGCCCCAACGGTGGTTGAGTGGTTGAACAGAGTGACTGACACGTACACTATGGAAGAAACAGTGGCTCAAGCCAATGAATCAGTGGAAAAATTTCATGCTACTTGGACACCCTGGATAGTGTTCCGTTACTCCAAAAAATATGCTGATCTTCAGAGAGACAACTGAAATATAAGAGGCTAAGTCAGACAATCTTACCCTACCCTTTCCTTTTTTCTCTAGTTTCATTAATCTTTATGGTTTTCCTTTTTGTGTTCACTCCTAGAACTCAACTGAGAATATTGTTAGAATAACGGCACAGTACATCTGACTGACATGAACCTTTGGCTTTTTTTTACAGTTTTTGGTTAAGGCTAAGTGACTGGTTGTAGGAATATCAGATGGAGACATGGGATCCAAAGGGATCTAACAGCATTTTTTTTTTTTTTTCAACAAAGTTAGGAGGTTTTCACTTGGTCAAGTAAACACATGTTGGTAGAGGATGTGTTCCTAAATATTCAAAACCTCATTGAACTTAAAGAGGAAGTAAACCCTTTGAAACAACTTGGACCTATAGGTAAGCCTAGATTAAGGCTTACCTGTAGGTCCAAGCAATATCTCCTAAACCTATATGGTTTAGGAGATATTTGCCCGAAAATGGGCACCGCTGTCTACGGCGCATGCGCCGTAGACAGCGGCGCGCAGGCGCACTAAATGCGGCAAATCCAAGAATGGATTTGCCAAATTTGTCGACTCCCGTGCACATGCGCGGGAGTGACGTCATCGCGGCTTCGCCGTATGACAGCGGCGGAGCTGCGAGGCGCGACTCCCGTGCGCATGCGCGGGAGTGACGTCATCGCGGTTGCGCCGCTGTGATTCGTCGGAGCTGCGAGACGCCACAAGCAACATGGATGCGGCGGACTACAGGGGACAGCGGCGACTTCGCTGGCTCCTGTGTCAGGTAAGTGACACATAATGAGCTACTATGCGATGCATAGTAGTCCATTATGCTTTACCTTTGCAGGGAAAAAAAGAGGAAGTAAACCCATCAGGGTTTACTTCCTCTTTAACACCCCCTATGATGTACACTGCATTATTTCACAGTACGAGTACAGAATAGAGATGGGGTATAGAAATGGTACTCTGCTAAATGTATTTATATATGGATGTTCTCAGTTGTGCTATTGTATTTCATGTTAATGCCTTTTCTTTAACTCAATAAACGCTTTTGATGTGTAAAAGTACACAAATATGTGTATTGCAGTTTCAAACCATTTATTTTTACATCCAGTTAAAATCATCCCCAAAAAAAACTACGCGTTGCATTTACACATTTACTTCTTCAGGAGAGTATAACTAGATAGTAGGAATTTGTAAAAATGACCAACCTTCATATATATTGAACAAAAGCATAAAAGGGTTTGAACGCCTAGTATGATACCAGTTTAATATAGGATAAAAATGACATGTTATAACCACAAACCTAAGTGCAGAAGTTTGCTCTCTACCTGCGTGGAATGTTGTCAAAGAAGACTGCTTTTCGGGGGGACGGTCCAATACAAAGTATATATGCTTTGCTCCACAAACACCAACCCCAGAATGCCGCAGCAAAGCTGCACTCCACTCTAACCCACCCCATGCGAGGGGAGGACTCGGTATCCGCTGCAAGCCCATGATTGCCCCACCTCTCCACCTCGTCCAATCAAGGAATGCTTTTGAATTTTCTGAACGTTCTCTGAATGGAACCTGTGCTGAGTGGCCGTCCTCCTGTATTCATAATGTATCAGGATGGTCGCTCAGCACAGGACCCAGCAGCAAGTGGAGACCACTGGAGTAGTGTCTACTGCATTGATTTCCAGGGGCGGTGGCTAGGTATGACATATACATAGTTACACTGGTCCAGCTTAGCCCAATGTAACTATGTACAAATATGCCATGCCTGGAATTAATCTTTAAGGACTCAGGGAATGGGCTCCCTACCACAACACCTAAAAAAATAAAAAAAAATAAAAATAAAAAAAATTGCATCATCGCACATGGAAAAGTGTGAATTAAGCTAAGTCAGGATAACGGGACGTTTCTGATTTATTTATTTATGTTTTGTTTTTTTGTGGATGGTCTATGATTTATTGTACATCAGTAAATTGCAATAAATGGCAACCCCGTGTTCTCTTCGATTTTGGAGCAGTCTTCATAGTGGCAGGTATTTGCCGTGGAATATTACACATTGGCCATCACCTTTCCCTTATTAAGCGAGAAACTTTTTTTTTTTTCTTTTTTTTTTCCATAGCTGATAAAATCAGGTATGTGACTGTCATTGCTGTTGCTGTATTTCTGATTTCTCTCACAAGTTGTGCGCTGTGTACCGCGGCGGTATACCTCGCAACGTCCTCTAGTCCCATCGCAGAGGACTTCCAGCTGTCCTGCTGATAATTCACATTGTACATGGCAGATACATCCACCTGTGCATCTGTCTTCGGGAAATATAGTCCTGCAGTCCCTGAGCGGCATCCGACTATGACAAACCTCTACTTCATCCGCACGTTATAAATCATATGTAATTAAATATGCCCTCCCTATTCCCAATAAATCTGGAGGCCTGGCTCCCTGCCCAAAAAACATTGGCCTAAGCACAAGGAAAGGTTATAAAATGATGTGTATTAACCCTTGCCTCCCTGCTGATCTATGTACAGATTATGGCTGCGGGGTGGATGCAGTGTGGGTGGGAGGCCTGCAGAGTGTCAGCTGCTGGTGTGTAGGATGGAAGCAAATGGTAGAGCAGGTTAAGGTGAGAGGAGGTGTCATTCCTTTTCTGACTGCATGCGTTCGCCGAAGGCTAAAGCTGAACTACGAGCAGATAAGAAAGATGCGTTAATGCAGCTCTGTATTCAATAATACATCATTCAATATTATTAGTTTTTTTCCATACAAGCAGTATGTAGACCTGAATTTGACCTGGTATCAGCCTCTTGCAGTCCCTGCACAACAAAGCACAGACTAGGGGAAGGTGAAGCGGCACATGGAGCCAATGAATTTTGTTGCAGTGCTTATACGTTAACAAGTAACATGCTGATAGGGGAAAAAAGCAGGGAGTTCATCAGTCTTCTGCTTCTCTTTTCATCATTCCTTAAAAGGAAACTTTTTCAGGCAGAAAAATTGAGGTTTTCAGTGATGATCTCTTCTAGGAATTGTTGTTAAAGAGGAGTTCCGCCTGGGGAAAAAAAAATTAAAAGCAGCTAAAAATATTGTAGCTGCTGACTTTTAAGATATGGAAACTTACCTGTCCAGGGTTCCCGGGATGTCGGCACCCCAGCCAATTTTCAGATTGGCTGTCGGGTGCTGCCGCCGCCATTTGTCACCACATTTTGGCTTCACAGCCAGTTCCCTACTGCGCATGCGCAAAGCTCGCTGCACTTTCTAACTGGCCCAGAGTTGGAGGAAGGAGGAGGGGGTCCGAACTTCAGAGGGACGGCACTGCAGCGCAGTCTCCCGGATGTGAGGAAGGGTACCTGTGAAAGACAGGTACCCATTCCCTCTCCCTCCCGAGAGGTGCCAAATGTTGCACCGGAGGGGAGGAGGAAGCAGATAAGCGTAAGTTCCACTTTTGGGTAGAACTCCGCTTTAAACTCTGGCTTCCTTACCCTGAGGCCCCAGTCGCACACCTTTTTTATTTATTTTTTTTTTTTTTTCACGTGTTAACGTGCGTTGCACCTAGGGTAGCTCGTTCAGTTGAATGGGCTTCCTTACATGCAACAAACACCCCAGAGTAGTTCTGCAACCTTTTCAGTTGTCGGCTCGGGAGCGCACATGCAAGCGTGCCCCCACAGCAAGCGGCTTGCTATGGGGGCCCTCAGTAAGGGGACGTGGCCCAGAGCGCTGTTTGGGGTATCCGAGAAGAGGAGGATTGGGGCTGCTCTGTGAAAAACCATTGCACAGAGCAGATAAGTATGATATGTTTATTTATGTAGCAAAGTCTTTAGCCTCCTCCAGTCTGAGGACCTTCAGGGCCAAAGATAGCTGACATCCTTCTGTATGTGGTGGGTTGTGAGGCATAGTGGGTGCAAGCTGGATAAAGTTATCGCACGCCAGACACTTCTTGGATGTAAAAGAGGTTTTATTTCTCTCAACAGTCCTTTTTATATTTTAAGGGGGAAAGAGGGTTAGGGCCAGGACACTCTTAAGTAGTTGGAAATTCAATTGGCAGACACCGAACCTTGAATAGGAGGACAGCCATGTAGGCAAAGGCCTCAGCAAGGTACCACATCTGCACATGCAGGAATGCTGTCTCCTATGGCAACAGTCTTTAACAGTTCCTATCTCAAACGTAACAGTTCCTTCAGCTTCTCTACAACTTCTCCTTTTAGTTCTTTAACACTGAGCTTCTGGTCGCTCACTATACCTTCTGATTCATTGACTCTGAATCCCTTGAGCTCCTCCAATCTCTGCATGGTATCTCTCTCAAGCATCACCTACACTTCCCTGCTGGGTCCCTAGCTTGGCACTCCAGATATGGTCCCTGGCTTGACTCACAAGGCTGCTCTGCACACGTCACCTCCGCTAGCTGGATCCCTGACTTGATCAACCCCTGAATTTTCCCAATTCTCCACCATTCCCATTTGGTGAGACTGTTGCTGCGGTACTTGCTTCAGTTACTCACTGTGGTCCCTGGTAATAAGGTGGTTGGACCCTTTGTGACGACAGCTTCCCTTCTACCTACGACCACTGACAGGTTCGCCAGCCGACAGAACCGTCACTTTTGGTTGGACTGCAAGCTGCAATCCCAACCCTGCGCTGCTCCCTTACTTCTGGATAGGCCCTCACGCAGCCAGATGCCCCCGGGAAATAGGCCCAATCTCCGGCCTAGCAGCCCGGGGAGTACAACACATGTCCATCCGGACAAACGTCCAGGTGGCACAGAACATAGATCACCTGACCTCCCCCGAATATATAGGTTCTCCCAGCAGGCCAAGGGATTCAAGAAAACTCCTGCCCATTGGATGAGATACCCCATATACCCATAACCTGATCTTGGTTGCTTTGCTCGTATCTAGTGCCACCCAGCGGTAGAAGAGAGAAGTGCAACCAGGCCAAGCTTAGGGAGAAATCAATGGATCTCTAGCAATTGACTAGGGTAATTACCCCTGGCAAGTAAATTTGTGAGGAGCTCCCTGACTAAATTCCAGGGTTCTACATTTAATAAAAAAATGTTCTTTTACAATCACTTTAAGGAGTTCTGGACAGCAATAAAAACCTGACAGCAGTTTCAATCCTCCTCCATCCCATCTAATGCAAAAGCTGGCCATATACTGTAAGATATATATATTTTTTTTTTCATCCAAGTCAAATCACATAATTTTCACATCCATGCCAAATTGCCTAAATGGACAAATCTCTGCTGGCTACTGTATTCTGATAGCTGGCACCTGCAGCTGTTAGAATACCCAATCATTAGTGGAACAAAAGTTCTCCAATTAGCAGGGAGTTTGAGGTTTTCTGATTTTCATTTTTTTTTTTTTTTCTGATTGCAGTGGTATAGCTTTGACTTAACATGTCTTGTTTCATACCTCTGCAGAGAGGTCACCACTTCCACACTGAGAGCAAGGTTCCTTCTCTGCAACATGGTAACAGGGTAAGAGGTTTTATCCAGGGGATGTGGTTGCTTTTTAAAGACAATTCACTGTAATACTTTCATCACCTTTTGTATTTGTATTGTTTTCAGTTGTTTTAAGCTGAAATTTTAATTGGGGTTCATTTAAAAATAATAAAACAAAATGTGGCATGCCGAGCATATTTAATACCCAGTGCAGATCAGTTTCTAACGCCTACCTGCTGTATGCAACAAAATTATTTTAAGTACCGTAATCTTAAATGAATTCAATCTTATTTTATTCAGAAAAAAGGATGAGAAAGAGAAGGTAAACAACACAAGCAGCACCAAGTTTATATCTCAATGGTCGATCTGGCTCCGCTTCTCTTCCTCTGACACCTTAATGAAACAAATCCTGGACGCGTAGAGACGCTGTGGGCTCTCTCCTACCCTATCCCTTTTCCCCCATTTCCCTCTCCTCTCATCTTGCTATTCATTTTTCCCCTCTACCACTCTGTTCCTCTTCCTCTTTCTCTTGCTCCTCTCTTCCCTTTTCTCTTCTCTCTTTCTTTCTGTCTTCTTCGCAATATTAATTACACGTTGTCTCATGTATTAACCCATGAGTATTTTTTCCCTGCTGTGGCCTTGTGGATCGGGAACAGGATGTTTTCCATGTTTTCCAAACTTTCCGACGGGGCCGACTGTGGCTGCTAGTCATTAGCCGGACACCCGTGAATGTAATCCTGTTACTGTTCCTGCTTGTTTTTGCCTCATGACGGTTACTGTCTTATTGTTTTCATTTGAAATGTTCAATAAAAATATTTTCAACACTAAACAACACAAGCAGTAACAAGATACACCAACAGTATGCTTCTTATGTGCCTGAACAAAAACATGTCTATGGTACATATAAATGGATTGAAAGCATGTAAATAAAGCCTACTAGGAAACCGTTAATGATATCAGTCCATGTTTGGGGGAGAAGGGGAAAGGGAGAAGAGAAAGAGAGAAAAAAAAAAAATAGATAAAAAAATATATATATATATACATATACATATAGACACATACATACAGATAGAGTAAAATAAATACAGCGTATAAGCTAAAGAACCTTTCGTCTTCAGTACTGCCAGGGGGGATCAAAGCTGACCCCTGCGCAGAACTCCAGACGAAATTATATAAAAATCTGTGGGAAAGATATTACGTAGGGTTCTTACACCAGTTCAGGAACACTAGATAAGTCGGAGCCATGGTACATTAGCTAGATGTATTCCTAGGGGTGTATGGAAATATATAAAAAAAGAAAAAGAATCAGGGACATATAAGAGGGGGCATAGAGATAGGGGACGAGAATCACTCCATCGTGGACCCAGGGCGACGCCGTCCAGGCCATGTTCAGCCCAGGAGATAAACTCAGAGGAATATCGGAACATGGACCATGATGTCCAGGTGAGGGTAAACTGTTCATTTTTACCACATTCCTCTGCCAACAGACGTTCCAGGTCCCTTATGCGGTCCACCTCCGTAGCCCAGTCCCCAAGGGAAGGCATGATCGTCGATCTCCAGTGACGGGGGATCACTACCCTGGCCGCCGCCAGGAAGTGTTGTAAAATATCTTTTTTGATGGATTTGAATGTACCAGGGAGTATAGATAAGAGAGCCACCTCAGGTGAGGGGTATATAGAGGTCGCCATCAGCTTACAGTAAAGTTTGAATATCTGTTGCCAATACTTTTGTACCGGAGGGCATTCCCACCATATGTGTAGCATGGTTCCCCGGGAGCTAAGACACCGCCAGCAGGTATCTGGTACTCCCGGGTTGAAATGGTTTATCGTCGATGGGCACCTGTACCATCTCGTTACCAGTTTAAATCCCTTTTCCTGGGTCTTAGTGGCGAGGGATATTTTGTGCGTCAGGATAAAGCATTTCTGCCAGTCAATAGGAGAGATAGGGTGTTGTAGTTCTGTCTCCCAGGCCGCCGTAAACGGAGGGAGGTCAGGGGAGGAGATATTGAGCAAGAGGAAGTAAAGTTGAGACACCACATGCGTTGGGGGTTCTGCCTGCAAGAGCAGTTCCTCAAACCCTGTCGGTTCAGCAAGGATATCTGGAATGGAGGGGAAAGTCCGGATGTAGGAGGTGGTTTGTTGTCTCTGCATCCACTGCATGGGATGTCGGGAGGTCAGATTGGTAGGGGTATCTGTCCTTAAAGTGGGATCTGCCCGAAGAACTTGGGTAAGTCTCCTATGGTCTTCTCTTTGCCATGGTCCAAATTTTGATACACCCATAGCTGGAGGAAAGGCCGGGGTCCCAAAGAAGGGAGTCATAGGCCCCATATATTTTGATAAGCCCCTTTTGGTCATCATACGGTCCCAAATCTGGATTGTGTGACGAGTAAGGTCGTTGAAAGGGCCCGACCCCCCCCCCCCCGGACCATGGGCAAGGTCCATGGGAGGACGGAGAGGTCTATTGGGTTCATATAACTTTCTAATTGAACCCAAAGCTTGGTGGAAGAGTGATGGAACCAATCTAGTATGCGCGTGAGCACTGCTGCTTTATGATACAGGGAGGCTTCCGGGGCTCCCCCCCCCCCCCCCCCGATCCCTTGGTCCCTTGGACGAGATAGTGTTTCATACCGTATCCTGGGGCGGGCAGCATTCCAAATAAATTTGGAGAACAGCTGGCGTAATTTCTTGAAGTACGAATTGGGTATGGGGATAGGAACGGTTTGAAACAGATACAGGAAACGAGGAAGAACGTCCATTTTCAAGGCATGCACTCTACCCAGCCATGAGAGCCGTTTTGACGTATATGTAGTTAGATCTGCCTGGGCCCTAAGAAGTAGGGGGGCAAAATTCAGAGCAAAGAGCTGGGACGCGTCCCGTAATCTTAAATTAAATCCTGAAAAGAAACATAAATCCCCTGGACATTGGTGGTCAGTGCAGCTGTAACTAGGGTTCCCTATCAGTGCCAATACCAAGTATTTGCACTCGTACTCATGCAAATTCTCTCATACCTGAAGCCGACACCTTTGTTGTGCGATTTGAGCCCATACATAAGGAATAGACTCAAACTCTCTGCCAACAATCAAATGCAATTTAAAACAGGAATGCGGGGCGATTCCTGTCTGAATCGCATGCTGTTTCTCGCACCACTCTTTTATGAACCCAGGCTTGTCATAGTGACTTTAGCTTAGGTTCACACAGGTGCGGTGCAGGAAACTGCATGCGATTCAGACACAAATCGCATGACATTGAATCACAAAATGTGATTCTTTGCTGTGCGATTTGGGCCCATTCATTTTGTATGGGCTCAAATCGCACCAAATCGGCAAATACTTGACCGAAAGTATTGATACTTGATGGTAAAAAAAAAATGGTATTGGTGCAACCCTAGCTGTAGCCCCTTACCCCGGTGGTCAGCGTGAATGTAGTAACCCCTTACAATGGTGGTCAATGTGGTTGTAACCCCTGCCATTGTTGGCTAGTGTAGTTTTAGTTCCTTGCATTTGGTCAGTGCAGATGGAACCTCTTACATGGAGTTCAGTGGAAAGTTGCATCTTTGGTGTTGCGTCTGCTACCCACACTTGGGGTGCCATTAACAATTGCTAGCAGCGTGACCTGCAATTGCAGCTTGTTTCCAAGATGTATGGCAACATTCTCAACTTTGTGGGTTTTGTTACCCATTTATGAAACACGCAGGTGTGAATGGGGCCTAACGTACAACTAAAGACAAAACTTTTTGCCTGCCAAAGCAAGCCAGCCCAAGCTTGTACATGTATACATATGCCAAATGATGATGATCTAGGTGCTACTGAACATGACAATACATGCCCACCCTGGGCAATCTATATTGCAGTAGCTACAGTACCTACTTCTGGAGCATTCACTAATCTATTTCTGATTTCTGTAATGACTCAGGGCCAGTTCACACCACATGCAGTCCAGTGCATTATTTTTCTGCATCAAAAACATATCGGAAGTACAGGCTTTTCATAGTGACTTTAGCTTAGGTTCACACAGGTGCAGTGCAGGAAACCACATGTGATTCAGACACGAATCGCATGGCATTGAATGACAAAATGTGATTCTTTGCAGTGCGATTTGAGCCCATTCATTTTGTATGGGCTCAAATCGCACCACTAAAAGGTGTTGGTAAATACTTGACCGGAAGTATTGGTACTTGATGGTAAAATAAAACTGGTATTGGTGCAACCCTAGCTGTAACCCCCTACCATGGTGGTCAGCGTGAATGTAGTAACTGGTCAATGTGGTTGTAACGCCTGACATTGGTGGCCAGTGTAGTTTTAGTTCCTTGCATTGGCCAGTGTAGATGGAACCTCTTACATGGAGTTCAGTGGAAAGTTGCATACTTGTGTATGGAGGTCAAATTACTACAACTCAAGGAACCCCTAGCAACCTCAGGAGGAACATTGGGGTTCCACGGAACCCAGGTTGAGAGAGACTGCTCTAGGATCTAGCTGAGGTTTTGACTTTACCACATTTGAAGTATGTCCTGGATAGCATCAGCCACCCACTGATTTCACTCGTTCCCTGGAATTGCTGTTTAATAGAACCCATATCATCATCTGCAGATTTATGTGTAATAAACATGAAGATATTTTTCCTTCTGCCAAAACGTTGCAGAAAATCCGGTAACCTAGCAGGCCCATGAATTTGCAATAGATGTAATATCTGGGAAAACACACCGGAGGATTGAAACTATTTCCTGTGCCTCAGAATTAGGAATATTGACTTTGGAGGGGGGGTGTCAGCCATCGCTTAGCCCGGAAGCCAAATAAACATTTATCTTCTGGGTTTCATAAAGATTTCCCCCTGAAAAATGAGGCCAGTGTCACCAAACTCCATGTGTGTAATAGGCAGGGGGGCTGGCGGGAATCCAACGCAAACCCTGACCCCATTAATAATACAAGACGTTGGCTCCTCACGCTCAGAGGCTTCCCAGGGCCCCCTTAGTGTCACCACAGCAGTTTTGCTGATCCATCACAACCCATCAGGACTCCAAAGACGCCTCGCTTCTCCCAAACACCCCTGAAGAGATGGAAGGACTTTTTAATGAAATGCAAAATGTTCCTCAAACTGTCTATGTCCCAGGCCCCGTGGAGACCAGGTACCAGTGAAACGTGTCTAGTGGTACCTCCTGCATGGGCGGCTGAATAAGCTCTCTGTATCAGGGCCTGGGGCCTTGGGTTCATGTCATATTGTCGGCTCACAAGCGATGGCACTGTCCAGAGGGTGAAGACAGACTGTGCTCCACCACTGATGGATAGGCTTAGCTTGTGTTCCGTCAGGAATAACTGTATGTTCCTTTAGAGGAAGGAGATGGCGGTGTGGGGAGAGACGTAGGGGGGAACATGAAGACTCTGGGAGGTTTCCAATACACACCATACAGAATAAACTGTTCAGCACACACAGTGAAATCTGCTCACACTGCAGACACTTTTTTACTTTATTTTATAGGACCAGGATACTTTCTCCTTGGGTACTCAGCAGAAATTTCCAAGCTAACTTAGGAGGGCGATACGTGACTATATAGTACCTCTTTAACTTTAAACACTGTGTGCAGGGAAGATCAGCATCAGAACCCAGAGACGGTGGAGACTGATTTAATCTTAAAATTACTTTTTTTTGAAGGAAGACCTTGTTTTGTATGGCCAGCATTCAGTTCTGTCTGAAAAATCTGCAAAATTAATTTGTTTTATTTTTTTTCTTTAAATAAAAATTTTGATCTCAGTCTGATATTTACCAGATTCAACCTCCTAATAGTACGTACAGTTTATCTTTTCTGTCTGTTATTCTCAGAGTGTATTGGAGGTTTTGCTCCCTAACCATATAGTTGGTTATTTAGATTTACCACTGCACAGAGATATTTAAGACTAAATTGCCTTTTCTTTTTTTTTACTTGACATATTGACTAAATTATACACCACACTTTTTTTAAGGTTATAATCCAATTAGTCGATTAATCGAAACAATAAACTGCCAACTAATTGATTATGAAAATAATCGTTAGTTGCAGCCCTAGTATTTTGCCCCATCCATTTTTTCTTCTATCCTGACAAGTGTTCTAGTCCCTGCTGCACAGAAACACCTCCATAACAGGATATTACCCCCCCCCCCCCATCCCCCAATAACAAGATATTACCACCTCCATGGCGTTGAGGCCAAATCATTAAATTTTAGTCTCATCTGACCAGAACCCCTTTTTCCATGTGGCCTCAGAACCTATAAGGTGCGTTTTGGCAAAACTCAGTGGTGACTGCATGTAGCCTTTCTTGAGGATTGGCTTTTTTTTCTTGCATACAAGCCACATTTGTGGAAAATTTGTGATGTTGTTGTCATAGCCTCCTGTCTTGTGCCTGTCCACAACTTTTATCCTGGAGATCCCAGTGACAGTGTCTTTCTACCCATAGTGCAACTGAAGAAAACAATCACCTATCAGGGACTGGAATGCTCCAGCAAAGCTCTTTTCATGCTGAGCTAATCAAAATGACCACAGCTGATCACAGTTGAAAGTCAAAAACGCTATGTGTGTGTGTGAAATGGTGATTAATTATACCTGATTAAGTTTACAAGTCATTTTTAGGAGAGGGTAATCCTTTTTCCACGCAGTGATTTCTGTTCTTTTTTTTTTTTTGTAATTCTGATATATATTTTTTTCTGACATGTGGGTGTTAGCCCTTGTACACACGGTCGGACATTCCGACGGAAAATGTGCGATCGGACCGTGCTGTCGGATAATCCAACACTGTGTGAGCTTCATCTGACTTTTTCCACCGGAATGTCCGACCAACAAAGTTTGAGAGCTGGATATAAAAATTTTTATGAGAGTAAATACAGTTGAATAAAACAAAAATTGATCCTGATTTTGTGCTGTAAAGCAACAGAAAATTATTAAGTGTTGCATAAGTTGCTGGTGCTATATAAATATCTGTAAGACCCCTTTCACACTGGGGCCGTATTCAAGGTAAAGCACTGCTCATTTTAGTGGCGCTTTACCTCTGTTTAAGCAGTGCTTTTGCGCCAATTTTCAGTCGCTAGCGGGGTACTTTTAATCTAACTACCGTGTTGCAGCGCTTCGGAATCGCCGCTCAATCATTTTAGGAGCGCTGTATACAGCGCTCCCAACCCGCCCCAGAGATGCTGCTTGCAGCACTTTTCCGAAAGTCCTACAAGTGCACCACCCGGGTGTGAAAGCACCCATTGCAGAGAATGAGAGACAGTTTACAGGTGCTATTTCTAGTGCTAAATTGCCCGAAAACTGCTTCAGCATGAAAGGGGTCTAATAAAGTTTTAGTATGTATACCATACCTCCCAACTGTCCCTGATTTGGAGCAATGTCCCTCTGTCCCTCATTCCTCCTCATTTGTCCCTCATTTTGGTCTGATCTATATAGATGTATATAAAATGCGCTTTTTATCTATAAAAAAGTGTTTCCCAGCGCTAAACCTTTCATCTGATTTTATAAATTGCTGCATTTCTAAATTTCAAGACACAATATGAAGGAATAGTAGTGGTAAAAAAAAAAAGCACTTATGGGTTTAACCAATCCTTCTTCTTTTTTTTTTTTTTTTTTGTACAATTCTCCTTTTAACCACTTACAGACCGGACCATTTTGCTGGTCAAAGACCAGACCACTTTTTGCGATTCAGCACTGTGTCATTTTAACTGACAATTGCGCGGTCGTGCGACGTGGCTCCCAAACAAAATTGATGTCCTTTTTTTCCCACAAATAGAGCTTTCTTTTGGTGGTATTTGATCACCCCTGCGTTTTTTTATTTTTTGCGCTATAAACAAAAATAAAGCGACAATTTTGAAAAAAAACACATTTTTTACTTTTTGTTATAATATCCCCCAAAAATATATAAAAAAAACATTTTTTTCCCTCAGTTTAGGCCGTACTCTTCTACATATTTTTGGTAAAAAAATCGCAATAAGCGATTATTGATTGGTTTGGCAAAAGTTATAGCGTTTACAAAATAGGGATAGTTGTATGGCATTTTTATTAATATATTTTTTTTACTAGTAATGGAGGCGATCAGCGATTTTTATTGTGACTGCGACATTATGGCGGACACATCGGACATTTTTGACACATTTTTGGGACCATTGTCAGTTATACAGCAATCACTGCTATATAAATGCAGTGATTCCTGTGTAAATGACACTGGCAGTGAAGGGGTTAATCAGTGGGTGGCAGTGTAGGGGTTAAGTGTTCCTAGGGGTGTGTTACTAACTGTGGGGGGTTGGGCTTTCATTTAGTGAACACTGATCTCTGCTCCAATCACATGGAGCAGAGATCAGCGTCACTAGTTGCTAGGAAGAATGGAGAAATGCTTTTTACAACGGCATTTCTCCATTCAGCCATCCTGTGAGACGTTCGCGGGTATGCCCGCGGCGATCGAGTACACGGGACCCGCGACCGGACTCACGGGGGTCCCGACCGGCACGCGAGCGCGCCGCCGGCAGCGCGCTCGCGATGGCAGGGCGGCATTGAAGATTGGACGTACCTGTACGCCAATATGCCTGCCCATGCCATTCTGCCGACGTACATCGGCGTGCGCTGGTCAGGAACCGGTTAAGGTAGCATGGCAATGGGGTGTGTCCTAGCCTACTTTTGCTGATGGGTGTCCCTCATTCCCATCTCAAAAAGTTGGGAGGTATGTGCATAATGCAGGGCCCTCTAATGCCTCCTGTATTGTATTGTAACTGTACTGTCTGCCATCATGTTTTAAAGAGCTGTGCAAACTGTTGGTGCTATATAAATCATGTATAATAGTAATAATAATATAATGTAGTAGGTGCCTACAGAGCTATGTCCATCTATGCAGGTTATGCTCGTGCTCAAAAAAAATCACTAGGATGAGCCTTGCTTTTTTTTTTTTTTTTTTTAAGCTGGCATTCTGACTGTTTCTGGATCAAATTTCCTGTGTGGGATGGGGCTGGGCACCATGTAGATGCTGCTGTTGTTGAACACAGCCCAGGGGCTCAAGACATGCTGTCTGCATCCTCGCATAGGGGCTCCAGGCTCCCAGCTGGCTCATCTGTTAGGCCGCTTTTCTTTTCATCTCAAGCTGGCAGGCAGGTGCATTCCGCACTGCACTAATATACAGGTGTATATTACAGTATATATTACATGTGACAGTATGTCATGCTGCTTCTTATGGGCAGGGGTTTATTACTTATGGCTTCAAGCTGGATATATTATTAGACATGCTAGACAGATTTTACTGTCTTTACAGTAAAATAAATCTCTGAATTTATACCCGGTGACTAGGTCGATCTTGCTGCAGCCATCCAGGGCTGAAGATCTGGGTGTTCACGGTGTGATTCTGAAAATTATTATTATTCAGGATTTATATAGCGTCAACAGTTTCTGCAACGCTTTACAACAGGGAAGACAGTACAATTACAATACAATTCAATACAGGAGGGATCAGAGGGCCCTGCTCGTTAGAGCTTACAATCTAGAAGGGAAAGGTCCCTTATTTAACTACGGACCAGCATGCAGGTGCTAAAAGAAAACCAAGCATTAGCTCCGCAAAGCATTTGGACATTTTTTTTAAATGCACGTTCTGTTGGCCCATGTGGATGATGACTTTTTTTAATTTATCTTAATAGAAGACGGCGGAGAGGTTCTGGGGCAACAGTGATCGCGGGCACACTGTGTTCCTGGGACACGGCTGGAGGGGGCTGACATATATACAAGTGTGGGGGGGGATGTTGGCATATATCCAGGTGTGTTGGGGAGGCGGGGCAGCTGCCATATATCCAGGTATGGGCTTGACATATATACAGGTGTGAGGGTGGAGGCTGGCATATATACAGGTGGGGGCTGACATATATACAGGTGTGAGGGGCTGGCATACAGTTGTGCTCATAGGTTTACATACCCTAGCAGAATTTGATTCCTTGGCCATTTTTCATATAATATGAATGATAGCACAAAAGCATTTCTTTCACTCATGGTTAAGGTTTATCTGAAGCCATTTATTATCAATCAACTGTGTTTACTCTTTACTCTTTTTTTTTTTTTTTTTTTTTTAATCATAATCACAACAGAAACTACCCAAATGGCCCTGCTCAAAAGTTTACATACCCTGGTGATTTTGGCCTGATAAACATGCACACAAGTTGACACAAAGGGGTTTAAATGGCTATTAAAGGTAACCATCCTCACCTGTGATCTGTTTGCTTGTAATTAGTGTGTGTGTGTGTGTGTGTGTATAAAAGATCAATGAGTTTCTGGACTCCTGACAGACCCTTGTATCTTTCCTCCAGTGCTGCACTGACATTTCTGGATTTTGAGTCATGGGGAGAGCAAAAGAATTGTCAAAGGATCTGTGGGAAAAGGTAGTTGAACTGTATAAAACAGGAAAGGGATATAAAAAGATACCCAATGTTCAAACTCTAATCAAGAAGTGGAAAATGAAGGGTTCTGTTGATACCAAACCACGGTCAGGTAGACCAGCTAAAATTTCAGCCACAACTGCCAGGAAAATTGTTCAGGATGCAAAGAAAAACCCACAGATAACTTCAGGTGAAATACAGGACTCTCTCAGAACATGTGGTGTTGCTGTTTCAAGATGCACAATAAGGAGGCACTCGAAAAAAAATGAGCTACATGGTCGAGTCGTCAGAAGAAAGCCATTACTACACAAATGCCAAAAAGTATCCCGCTTACAAAATGGCAAACGGCACAGACAAGCTTCAGACCTTCTGGCACAAAGTCATTTGGAGTGATGAGACCAAAATGTAGCTTTTTGGCCACAACCATAAACAATACATTTGGCGAGGAGTCAACAAGGCCTATGATGAAAGGTACACCATTCCTACTGTGAAACTTGGAGGTGGATTGCTGACGTTTTGGAGATGTGTGAGCTACAAAGGCACAGGAAATTTGGTCAAAATTGATGGCAAGATGAATGCAGTATGTTATCAAAAAATACTGGAGGAACATTTGCATTTATCAGCCAGGAAACTGGGCATGGGACATACTTGGACATTCCAACATGACAATTATTCAAAACGTAAGGCCAAGTTGACCTGACATTGGCTACAGCAGAATAAAGTGAAGGTTCTGGAGTGGCCATCTCAGTCTCCTGACCTCAACATCGTTGTTCCACTCTGGGGAGATCTCAAACGTGCAGTTCATGGAAGACAGCCCAAGAATTTACAGGAACTGGAGGCTTTTTGCCAAGATGAATGGTTAGCTTTACCATCTGAGAAGATAAAGAGCCTCATCCACAAATTCCACAAAATACTTCAAGCTGTCATTGTTAAAGGGGGCAACACGACACAGTATTAAGAACTGGGGTATGTAAACTTTTGATGAAGGTCATTTGGGTAGTTTCTGTTGTCATTATGATTTAAAAAGAGTAAACACAGTTGGTTGATAATACATGGCTTCAGCCAAACACTGACCATGAGTGAAAGAAACATCTTTGTGTTATCATTTATATTCTCTGAAAAATGGCCAAGAAATCATAAATTCTGCCAGGGTATGTAAACATGAGCACAACTGTATATACAGGATTGGGGGGGGGGGGGGGGGTTACAGCTGTGTAAGTGGCCCATCACAATTATATAAGATTCTTGGAAACTGTGGCCAGGTTGCACCCCTCCCCTTTCTTGGCTTCACTTGTATAGGAAGGCATTTCACAAAATATTGAAGAGTGTCTGTCTGTGTTGCTCTGTGCCCATTTGTGAGGTCAGGCATCAATGATGGTTGAGAAAACCTTCCATTCAGCCTTCTATTTCATCTCAAAAGTGTTCAGTAGGGTTGAGGTCAGAACTATATGGAGACCAAATTCTTGACACAAACTGGTCACTCCATGTCTTTATGGAGGTGGCTTTGTACTTGAGCCACAGTTATGCTGAAGCAAAGAAGGGTGTTCCTCAGACTGTTACCATAAGGTTGCAAGATAATTGTCTGAAATGTCTGTCATATGCTGTAATAATATACAATGGCCTTCCTTGGAAACACCTGAATTCAAACAATTTGGGAGGGGGAGGTGAGAGGCAGGGTTTTGATCATATAGTTGGATATGATGGTCAGATGTTCACAAACATTTGGCTACCAAGTAGTGAAGTAGTGGGGGATTCGACTCTGTTAGCACCCCATGATAATATGGTAGAGCAGTTCTGGCATAGACTAAAGAAGGTGAGTTGACCTTGTGTATGTAATGGTGTATTCTTACAGAGAGCAGTGTGTGGACCCCCTCCTGGACTATGGTGTATTACAGCAGCTGATTCATACTTTTATATTTCTAAAGTGTTTCAAGCAAGCCCATGGCAGAAAAGAACTGGGCCCTGGGATCATTGCTCGGCTTGGCTGTTGTTCTTGTACTTGCTAAAGAACTTTGACGATTGTTGTGCAGGAACTAAAGTTGAATGGTCCCCCCATCGGTTAATTACATAACTTTGTACGTCAGGGCGCTTTTGTTCCATTAATCAGTTGGTTGGGTACTGTGCTGTACAATGCCCTCCGCTCTCGCTGATGATGGCACAGGCTGCCAGTTATTGTTTAATCCAATGGACACAAAGCTGGGAACAAATTCCACAAAGGACTTCTAGCTTAGAGCTTTTCTAAAGGCGGTCAGGGTCTGGCCTGTGCCTCCCCTCTGAAGTTTAATTCCTCTGCAGGCCATAATTGTTTTCATGGAGGATTGGATGAGTACTAATGGGCAGTTAACTGGCCATGTGTGTCATCTACACCCCATCAACATGCCATCATCTAGGAACCTGTTTATGAAAGATGGCACTTTTTTTGGGGGAAATATCAAATATGATAGTTATGTCTATTTGTAAAGTTGCTCTGGGCCTGCTTATCCCTATAATACATAATTAAGTCTGACTTTTTTTTTTTTTTTGCTATACAGTCAGTGAGAGATGCTGGGTGTTTATATCCTTTACACTGCTCATTGTTCAGACCTCCGATCATCATACCTGGCAGAGAGAATTCTTCCGTCACTGATATTGTTTGTGGCTCTGATGAACATGTTTTCTGTTCCCCATTAAACGATAGCTGTAATGATCAGGACCTTATGATCTATATTGGATTTAAGCAGTAACAAGCAGAACCCTCATATCCCATTTCCTTTTTAAACTGTAAGATATAATGAACAGGACCCTTATACCCCCTGTTCCCTATTAGATGTAAGCTTTAATTATCTAGACCATCCTACCTCACGTTCCCTGTTAGATGTCATCTTTTAATGATCAGGGCCCTTATACCACCTGTTTCTTATTAGATGTAAGCTGTGAAGAGCAGGACCCTCATATTTCCTATTTTCTTTTAGGCCACATTCACACAGGACAGATTCTGTTTGGGTCAGCATAGGATTAGCTCGCAGATCCCCTGCTGCTCAGTTTCTGCAGCGAGGACCCTGACAGAGCTTCCTCTGCTCTATGGGCAGTCCAGGAGTTAACAAACTCTGTTATCCATGTACACCAAACTACCCTCAGATCTGATCCACCTAAACCAGGGGTGCCCTTTGACCTGGCCCGCCCTCTCCTGCTCTGGGATGGTGGGTCAGCAAGCCCAGCTTGCAGGTTTCCAACACGCCATCCCCGAGCATCAGTGTGAAGAACATAACGGGCGCTAGAGGAAACAGAACAGATGCTTCATGTATAGCGCCAGCTCCTGTCACAGGCAGAGTAATACAAAATGTAGTCCGCCTGTGACACGTGCTGTCTACTGCAGCCGCATACTTCCTCTAGCGCTCCTGTCACACTGATACTCGTTAAGGGTGGGTCGGGAACCCAAGATCTGGGACAGTAGCCACAGGGGATACCCTCCAACAGTGCCAGCAATACCTGCCAGCAGTACCATCCACCGGCCGTACCATTCACCAGGAATACCCCCCCAGCCATACTATCCACCAGGGATAACCGCCAGCAGTACCAGCCAGTAGTACCCAACAGCAGTACCAGCCCTAGAGGACAACAAGCAGCAGCCACCAGCCATAACTTGCCCTAGGGACAGCAGCAGCCGCCAGCCATACCCACTTGGGGGACAGCAGCTGCCAACCATACCCACCTGGGGGTCAGCAGAAGCCAGCGATACCTGCAGGAATTCTGAGAAAGAAGTGACACTTGAGGTCAGTTGTGGTGCAGGTAAACCTTAGTGCATCAATGTGAAAGCAGCCTTGGGCCCCCTTCACATGATCGGGTCCACCTGTCTGTTTTTCGGGCGGACCCTCCATTCACCTCTATAGAGCGATAGATGTAGACCGATTTGTGTCCGTTTACACCCGCCTAGCTCCAATCCGAACTGCTGTCAGGAAGCATGAATCGGACTTGGACAGAAAATACAGTAAAAACTGTGCCTTTTAATATAATGGTAAAAATGGTACAGATCGGTGCACATGGGTTTGCGAGTGCACGTGGGTCTTCAAGTACCTGTGTATTGTCTTGTTGAGTATCTGTGTATTGTACTGCTGAGTAGTAGTGTCAGGAAGCTAGTTGTTGGGTAATTTGGTGTGGAGATGCGACTCGTTTACATCTTGCACACTGTTTCCCTGGAAGCCCAGGTTCTGAATCTAGGGAAGCAGCTGCCAGCACTGAGAAGACCCTCCATACTAAAAGGGGAGCCGGGAACATACCCGGCAGGTGCCGGTAGGGGCAAGCACAGAGGTGGGTGGAGACAAAGAGGTGCAGGCACCAGAAAAGAGTAGATGGGTGACAGGAAGCATAGAGGGGGAAGTGCCAGGGAGGCCGATCCTGGGCTGAAGCATCCCAATCAGTACGTCCCGTTGAGTGTCATTGGTGAAACCAGTCAGGGACCAGCACTGCTGGAGCTGAGGGACTCTCCTAGCTGCCAGGGGAAGAACTCCTGCAGTGAGAGTGGGGGGAAGCAAAGGGAAAGGATAGTTTCTGGTGGTAGGGGACTCAATTCTTAGAAGGACAGAGAGGGCAATCTGTGACCAAGACCTGAAGTGCCAAACTGTATGTTGTCTACTGGGCCCTTGGGTTTGGTACATCACAGATCTGGTGGACAGATTACTGGGAGGGGCTGGCGAAAGACCCGGCTGTCATGGTGCATATTGGCACCAATGACAAAGTCGTCAACCAGGCAAATTCTTTAACAGGAACACAGCATAGAGTCTTCATATATGTTTGACCAAGTTGAAGGCATGAAAGGAATGAACAAGGCAGTTTAAATAGCCAGAAGGAACTGGCTGTAGGCTGGACTGATGAGCAGGAAATAATCACCAGGTGAGCCACTGTGAAACAATAAGTACTGACAATTATCCAACAGCTGATCAACCTGAGCACTGAGAAGGGAGCTGATGAGAGCCCAGCCCTGACAGTACCCCCTCAATGACCCCTCCCCCTTCAGAGGGGCACCAGGTTTGAAGGGAAAACTTCTATGGAAAGCATGGAGGAGGACAGAACCATGTACTTAAGAGGATGAGACCCAAGAGCGTTCCTCCGGACCGTATCCTTTCCAGTGAACCAGGTACTGTATGCTCCCACAGGAATCATTGATTGTATTTCATACTCCTCATGGTTCTAAACCTGAACTGGGCGAGGACGTGGAACCGAGGTGGTGAAGCGGTTGCATACTAAAGGCTTTAAGAAGGAGACATGGAATACATTGGAAATACACATGTTGGAAGGAAGTTCTAAGGCCACTGGGTTGATCCTACAGAGAATACAGAAAGGCTCGCTATACTGTGGTGCCAATTTCAGCGAGGGAACACCGAGTCGCAGGTTACAAGATGACAGCCAGACCCTGTCCTCAACTTGGTAGGAAGGCGCAGGTAGGCGTCGCCGGTCAGCATGGAGTCTGTACCAATAACTGGCATGTCACAAGGACTCTTGGACCTGCACCCAAGTAGAGCAGACATCACCGAGATGCTCCTCTGTTGCAGGAATTATTTGAGGAACAAATGTGTCGGGCAACATGGATGGCTGGAAACCATAATTCGCCATAAACAGAGACCACCTGGAAGTGGCATTGACAGCACTATTGTGAGCAAACTCTGCCCAAGATAAGAGGTCTTACCAGTTGTTATGGTGGTCAGGTATATCACAACATTGAAACTGCTCCAAGGCTTGGTTGGCTTGTTCTGCGGCCCCATTGAGCTGCAGGTGATACGCCAAGAAGGAAAGCTGAATTCCCAACTGTGCACAAAAGGCTCACCAAAACATGGACACAAACTGGCTACCCAGTCTGAGATGATAACCTTGGGTAACCCATGTAACTGAAAGCTTTCCTGAGCAAAATGGATGCCAGTTCTTTGGATGTTGGCAACTTCAACAATGCAATGTGACATCTTCAAGAACCTGGCAACCACCATAAGAATAACTGTGTTGCCCTCGGAGTTTGGTAACTCCACAATAAAATACATAGACAAGTGGGTCCAAGGCCTCTCTCTATTGGGTATGAGTTGTAGGAGGCCCACTGGAAGGTGTTGTGGTGTTTAACTCTGAGAACACATGGACAAAGCGGCTATGAAGGCTGTTACATCAGCACGGCGACTAGGAATTGTCAGGAAATGGCCCAAATGAGTTGATTCTTGCCTGGATGACCAGCTGCCTTGGGAGAATGGTAAGTCTGGAGCAAAGCAGTGCAGAGATTCTCAGGGACAATGCAACAGTCACAAGGTTTCTCGGGAGGAGAATGGATCTGAGTGGCAAGAATTATGTCACCCAAAGGTGAAGTGAGACTAGTGTGAATAGTGGCTAGAATCCGATCGCGTGGTATCGCAGGAATAGGAACCGACTCCATCTTGGAGGCAGAGGAAAAGTGTTGCTGCAATGCATCAGCCCATACATTCTTAGTACCGGGTAATGAGGTGAGGAAATTACTTGAAATTGGATTATCTCATGGTGAAAAGCCCCTACGGCCATGGTTAACAGAAAAGTCGTAGGCATCACATTGGCAGACTGTAAAGGTCTCCCATCTAAAGCCTCAATGGCAAGTGGAGTGGCACGAAGCTACAGCGGAATTGAGTGCTTAGAGATGGACGACTCAGACCAAGAAAGGGTAACCGGAACTAGAGGCTTTATCCCTCAGGATAACTGGGGACGCAACAATTTCACCTAAGGTCTCTCCCGTACAGGACCTCGAGGAGCGGGCGTTTCCTGGATCGGTAGGACAAGACTTCAAATAGTGACCTGCCTAACCACACTTAACCACTTCAGCCCCGGACCAATTGTCAGCCTAAGGACCAGAGGTCTTTTTACAATTTCGCACTGCACTGCTTTAACTGGTAATTGCGCAGTCATGCAATGTTGTACCCAAACAAAATTTGCGTCCTTTTCTTCCCACAAATAGAGCTTTCTTTTGATGGTATTTGATTGCCTCTGCGATTTTTATTTTTTGCGATATAAATATATTTTCTACTTTTTGTTATAAGAAAAATCGAATAAACTAAATTTTAGTCATACATTTAGGGCAAAATGTATTCAGCCACATGTCTTTAGTAAAAAAAATGTCAATAAGCGTATATTTATTGGTTTGCGCAAAAGTTATAGCGTCTACAAACTAGAGTACATTTTCTGGAATTTACACAGCTTTTAATTTATGACTGCCTATCTCATTTCCTGAGGTGCTAAAATAGCAGGGCAGTACAAACCCCCCCAAATGACCCCATTTTGGAAAGTAGACACCCCAAGGAAATTGCTGAGGGGTATTCAAATATGGTATCGCCTTATAGGGAAATTATTGTAAAAGGTACCATCATCCCATAGAGATTTAAATAGAGAAGTGGAGGCTCAAATAGTGGTAACTCCTATGGGTACCTTTGAGCAACAAGGGAAAAAGGGGACTATTCCGGTACCAATAGATAATAGATCTGATTTGAAAGAGTATTAAAATACATATAATTGTTTATTAAAGATATTAATGACAATGACATCAAAATAAAAACAAGACATCACAAAAATCACATACTGGAAGACATTACATTATCTTTACATAGCGTTTGGACATTACAATAATGTATAGTACCCTTCCATAGAGTCAGGGGGTCGTAGGATAGAGGGTTTGGACGTTTTCCTCGACTAGTTTCACTTCAGAAAAGTCGCTTTCTGAAGAGGCGTCACCCATGAAATCTATCAAAATATAAGTTATATATTAGAAAATCCATAAAATTGAATGTATACAAAAAACGAAATCGCATTGTCACTAAACAGCATTAGAAAAATAGTTTACATTATAATAACATAGGAGTAGAGATCCAATGACTCGCCCACATACAGAGGAAGTTCCAAAAAGCAGAGAAGGCAATTGCTGAGGTGCCCTAGTCAAACGGGGCACCTCCCTGGGGGGCGGACAAGGGGGGTTAGATAGATACGGCAACGGCAAAAGTCAGCTGGAAATAAAGTGTAGCGATATCTAAGGTCACTTCCAAATCTATTGGACACACAAAAGAAGAGAAAAGAAAAGGACAAGCACAAGGGGGGAGGGCAGATAAGAAAGTTGGAAAGAGAAACAAGAAAAAAAGTTTAGAAAATTAGCCCATTTCCAGGACGAATCCGTCCGATTTAGAGACACCAGGGTGGTATAGATTGGATGATTTGTGTAGCTTAAGAAGTGGTCTGTGTACATAATTACATACCCCGCAAAATTCAAAGGACGCCTCGCAGCCAGGACAGAGTAAATCCTCAAGGACCAAATATATGCAAGGTATCAAAACCAGGGGTTTAGATTTATCCAGACTGGATCTAAGATAAAGTTTGCAGAAACAGGATTGACCAAAAATCTAAGGATGGAATGGAGTTTTTGAGCCTCCACTTCTCTTGCTGAGGGGTATGTTGAGCCCATTGAATATTTTTTTTTTTTTGTCCCAAGGGATTGAATAATGACAAAAAAAATAAAAAAATTTACAAAAAGTTGTCACTTGCCATGGTTATATGTGGAATTGCACCCCAAAATATATTCTGCTACTTCTCCTGAGTCTGGGGATACCACATGTGTGGGACTTTTTGGGAGCCTAGTCGTGCACGGCACCCCGAAAACCAATCGCCACCTTCAGGATTTCTAAGGGTGCAAATTTTTGATTTCACTCCTCACTACCTATCACAGTTTCGAAGGCCATAAAATGCCAAAATAGCACAAAACCCCCCAAAATGACCCAATTTTGGAAAGTAGACACCCCAAGCTATTTGCTGAGAGGCATGTTGAGTCCATGGAATATTTTGCCACAAGTTGCGGGAATATTACAAACTTTTTTTTTTTTGCTCAAAGTTGTCACTAAATGATATATTGCTCACACATGGTATGAGCATATGTGAAATTACACCCCAAAATACATTCTGCTGCTTCTGAGTATGGGGATACCACGTGTGGGACTTTTTGGGAGTCTAGCCGCGTACGGGACCCCGAAATCCAAGCACCGCCTTCAGGATTTCTAAGGGCATTCATTTTTTATTTTACTCCTCACTAACTATCACAGTTTTGAAGGCCATAAAATGCCAAGATGGCACAACCCCCCCCCAAATTACCCCATTTTGGAAAGTAGATACCCCAAGCTATTTGCTGAGGGGCATGTTGAGCCCATTGAATATTTTTTTATTTTTTTTGTCCCAAGGGATTGAATAATGACAAAAAAAAAAATAATTTTTTTTACAAAAAGTTGTCACTAAATTATATACTGCTCACACATGCCATGGTTATATGTGGTATTGCACCCCAAAATACATTTTGCTTCTTCTCCTGAGTACAGGGATACCACATGTGTGGGACTTTTTGGGAGCCTAGCTGCGTACGGGGCCCCCGAAAACCAATCGCCACCTTCTGGATTTCTAAGGGCGCAAATTTTTGATTTCACTCCTCACTACCTATTACAGTTTCGAAGGCCATAAAATGCCAAAATAGCACAAACCCCCTCCCCCCCAAATGACCCCATTTTGGAAAGTAGACACCCCAAGCTATTTGTTGAGAGTCATGTTGGCTGAGTGAAAAAAAAGAGATTGATCGGTGGGTATGCCCACCATTAGAATACCTCCCTTCATCCACCCACTTCTAATGATGGGCATACATGCACCATTTATATATGCCGAAGCATGGGGGCATCCTCCCACAAAAAAGTTATGCCACGTACCATACCGTACCTGCAAAGCAAATGCCAAAAAAAAACAGTAAAAAATAAAACATTTTTTAACACAACCTGTGCCTAAAATATATATATATGCCGAAGCATGGGGGCATCCTCCCGCAAAAAAGTTATGCCGCGTACACACGGTCAAACTTTTCCACGGGTAAGCCCTCCGTCGGAAATTTCGACCGTATTAGGAGCAAAATCGCTCCTCCTCCCCTGCTGCCCCCATGCTTCAGCATATATGCTTTTTTTTTTTTTTTTTTTTTTTTTAACTGTGGTGGTGAAATCACCTCCTACAGCACTGGAGTCACAGCTTTATGTATCGTGGGAGCAAACGCTATTGCTGTCAAGATAAATAAATCCGCGCTGCAGCTGAATGGCATACCTGAGAACAAAAAAAATGGTTAACAATAAAACACAGTAAACAGTAAAGTATACAAAAATTAGAGAGAAGAGAGAGAACAATAAAACTACAACTATTTTTGGTTTTTATATTTTATATATATGTTTTTTACAACTTTTTTTTGAACTGTAAACTGTAACAACTGTAACGGTTCGGGTCTCTCAAAATGCGATGGCATCTTGGGAGACCCTGTGTTAGTGTGCCTAGCCTGTGAAATGCTGTACCCTACACTAATACTTCACTAGTGAATGGTAGCGTTCAAAACATTCACCAAGGCAAAGGCCAGGATTGCCAGGACAGCGTGGACAATAACAACGGGTGTCACGCCTATATCCGCGCTTGGTACAGACACAACATCTTCTTTGGGGGGCTCGTTGGGTAGGAGTACTCGGGAGGGCATAAGGATAATGCCTCTCATACAGCCGGCTTACTGCATTTGGTAGAGAATGGTGAGGTGCAGAACCATCTGGATACAGAAGGTCTGTGACAACCTCTCTAGCACATAAGCATTCAGCAAAGCCAATTTAAATAAGTAAACGGACACTTTTTTTGTACCAGGGTCTGGCCTTACGGGCAACTAGATACGGCGCCAACAACTGGTCATTGAGGTCCACCCCTCCCATATTTTTTGTTATTTTCGTGGACACAGAGGGGTTTCCCCACAATACCAGTCGTCGTATGAATTTGGACCGTCGTGTCTGCATGAAGGGAGGTAAGAACGAAAACATTCTTATTATCCCTCCACTTCACAGCGAGCAAATTATTACACCGATAGCAGGCTCTCTCCCCCAGCTTAAGATGGGAATCTACAAGCCGCTGGGGAAAGCCCCGGCGATTAGGTCGCACGGTGCCACATGCGCCAATCTGATGATCAAACAAATGAATAAACAGTGGCACGCTCGTGTAATAATTGTCCACGTACAAGTGGTGCCCCTTTCCGAACAAGGGTGACACCAAGTTCCACACTATCTTGCCAGCGCTTCCTATGCAGTCAGGGCAGTTCTCCGGCTCTACGTGACTATCTTTACCCTCATAAACCATAAAGCTCCGTGTATAGCCTGTGGCCCTGTCACAGAACTTATAGAGCTTGACCCCGTATCTAGAACGCTTGTTGGGAATGTATTGTTTGAATGACAAGCGACCAGAAAACTTAATCAGGGACTCATCAACACAGACAACTTGATGGGGAGTAAGCAAGTCTGCAAAACGTTGGTTGAAGTGGTTTGAGGAGCCAAATTTTTTAGAGCCGATCGTATTCGGGGTCTCCACGAGGATGACAAAGTTCATTGTCATTGAAGTGCATGAACCGCAATATCTGCTCGTATCGTTTCCTGGACATGGAGTTAGAGAACACGGGCATGTGGTCAGTCGGATGCGTGGACCAATATGCCCGCAATGTCATGAATTTATGTGTGCCCATGTTGAGGGAAAGGTCTTAAATTCGGAAACCATAACTGGTTTCCAATCTCTGGCAAGGGAAGGCAACTGAGGATTAGCGGCGATGTGTTGACCAGCATATAAATTAGTTTGGTCCACAATAGATCTATAGAGATCTTCCGTGAAATACAGCGAATAAAAATCAAGTGGCGTAAAATGAGCTGTATCCACCTGAATACCGGTTTGGCCAGTGAATGGGGGAAGTACTGGTGCTGCAGAAGTGGTGGGCACCCAATCAGGATTGGCAAATTCTGCAGGAAGGGCACTATGGGAACGACGGGCCTGCCTTTGTCTTCTTCTTGGTGGCAGCGGGACACTACTTGTGCTTGCCACCTCGCCAGCTTGAACTGCACTTATGGGACTCGCCACGTCACCACGTGATACTGCAGTGCTGGATGTACGTCCAGGGTGTACTAGGCCGCTGGTGCTTGCCAGTTCACCAGAAGGATGAGTGGCTCTAGTACTTCTCTGCTCCATACGAGGGACCTGCGATTCTTGCACCTCAACAACATCAGAAGATCGGGGTCGGGTACACCTGACGTTAGCAGGGACCGAATCTTTGTCGTCAGAGCTATCTGTCATGGAGCCGCTGTCCTCTACAGCAGTGGTCATCAACCCTGTCCTCAGGGCCCACTAACAGGCCAGGTTTGCAAGATAACTGAAATACATGACAGGTGATATCATTTGCTGCTCAGTGATTGCAGTATTCTAGTCTGCATCTCCCCAAGGTAATGCATAAAACCTGGCCTGTTAGTGGGCCCTGAGGACAGGGTTGATGACCACTGCTCTACAGGATTGTATTCTGAGCCTGAATCTGACAGATCAGTGACTTCCTCTTCACTATCTGTCATGCTCAGAAACGTGTAGGCCTCTTCACTAGTGTACCTTCGCTTTGCCATTTTGGGCTCTAAATTTAGGGGTACACTAGTGAGACTCACAGGTAAAAAAGCACCTAGGCTGTCAGCGACTGTATAAAACGCTACCAAAAAAAACCTGTTAGCGATCGCAGGGATCGGGCCTGACTCTGCGAACGCTGCAGTTATGTGTGTTGTGTTTTGTAAGTAACAGTGATCGATCGATACTGCACTTGGGTGGGCTGGGCTGGGCGGAGGGACAAAACGCAGGTGCTAGCAGGTTTCTGGATTGATCCCGCTAACAATGCGTTTTTTTGGAACCCTAAACTGCTGGGGACGCTAGTATAGATATGATCAGATCAGATATTGATCTGTTCAGATTCTATACCACTAAGGGAGGTGTATGCTTTGCGCGTGGGTTTTAGCGGTACTGGCACTAACCTAGCACTGCCTGGGGTGACGCAGACCCTATCTGACCCTAAAACCTAATTGATATCACCCGCCGGGTGATCAGGGGATAAACCTTTATTGGGTAATAAATGGCGGGTGCCCTGATGCTATAAAAAGCAAACTACCTAACCAGCGTCACCCGTAACACTTATACAGTGATCACTGGTGAAAGGGTTAACTAGGGGCAATCAGGGGGTTAAAACCTTTATTAGGTATTATATGGGGGTACCCGACGCTATATAAAAACCCGACGGGGAACCTAAATAACTAACTAACTGGCTAACCAGCGTCACCAGTGACACTTATACAGTGATCGCTGGTGAAAGGGTTAACTCTAGGGGCAATCAAGGGGTTAAAACCTTTATTAGGTTATATATGGGGTACCTAACACTATAAAAACCTGGCGGTGAACCTAAAAAAATAACTAGCTTCTTAGCGGCACCAGTGACACTAATGCAGCGATCATAAAAACGATTGCTTAGTGACACTGGTAAAAGGGGGTGAAAGGGTTAACTGGGGGGGACAATCAAGGCGTTAAACCTTAGGGGGGTAGGGGGCTACCCTGGACCTAAAGATGCCTAACACTAACTGCCCTGACACTTTTTACAGTCACAACTGACACTAAATGCAGTGATCAGTAAATGATCACTGCAATCAGTGACACTGTGACGGGGGGGGGGGGGGGTCGATCAGGGGGTGACTGGGGTGAAAAGTGTGCCTACGTGTCAGTGTAGTGTTGGTGCACTTACTTGGATGTCTTCTCTCCTCGCTGTCCGGTCAAAAAGACCACCACAAGGGGAGTGACATCACTTCCTCCCTGCCTGTGTTTACATTACACAGGCGGGGGAAGCTTCTCATTCGCCAGGAGCGATCGAGAGGGGATGGCCAGAAACCAACGGCCATCCCCTCATCCCGGATCACTCCTGAAGTGAAACGGACCGCCGCAGCCAGCGGGGAGAATAAATAGACCTCCGATCAGGTCCACCTGATATACTGGCAGGCAGACCTGATCAGGTCACCTATATGAAAGGAGCCTTAGGGTGTAAGCGGTAAAGATCAGGACTCCCTCATACCACTTATTTCCTATTAGATGTAAACTGGAATGAGCAGGGCCCTCACATTTCCTGTCCCCTATTACATACTGTAGTTACATGGTTAGTCTGGTTGAAAAAAGACACAGTCCATCTAGTTTAAGCAATAAAGATTTATTAGATTTAGGCCTCATACCTCCTGTTCTGTTTTACATTTTCCTTTTTCTTTTTTTTTTTTTTCCATCATATATTTTATTATCCTACATTTGGCTTATATCTTTTTTTCTTTTTTTTTTATGCTTTTTGCTTGTAGACACATCTAGCTATCCTTACAATCTGGATTCATTGTGGTTGACACTATCTTTGGCAGAGGTGGCGCCTCAGTATACACTGAACATATCGGGGGCTCATGATTTGACTCCGATATTTGTGAAGACATTTAAGATAAAATAACTGAAAAAGCACATAGAAGTGGAATGGAGTGTTTATTGCAACTTTGTGTATGTTGCAGTTCTTTACTCCTCAGTGCTCTGGAGATGAGAATTTGGCTGTCATGGTACCTGTGATATCTTCCTCTACCACTGCTGATAACACTCTGTTAATTCAGAGGAGTCAGAATAAATGGAGCTCTAATGTTTGACCCTGATCCTTGTAATGTATGATATATGAAAGCTAATTGCCTAGCTGGCAGACTTCCTATGGGAAATCTCACTCCTGTACTGAGATCACAACTAATCCTGGACATTCGCCAGCAGATCCACCCACCAGACCAACCAGCACCATCTCCTAGCAGAGGGGGGATTACGTAAGGGATCACGTGGTGATTCCATATACAAATGGACGGCTTAAAATCTTATTTTCAAACTGCACATTTTAATTGTTGTTCAATACATATATATCAGGGTTGTCCAAACTTTCTAAGAAAAGGGCCGGTTTATGGTCCTTCAGGCTTTAGGGGGGCTGGACTATGGCCATTGGAAGTAGAAAAATGTCTGGGCATTAGTGCCCCTCCATTGATTTTAATGAAAGGAATAGTGCCTCATTGTTGATATTAATGAGAGAGATTGTGATTGATGGTGTCAATAGGGGGAATGGTGCTTCATCAGTGGTGTCAATTGGTGGAATATTGCCCCAAGGGCCAGACTTGGCAAACAAAGGGCCACATCTGGCCCCGGGCCGCAGTTTGGAAGCCACTGGTATGAAGTGGGGAGAAGAAGTATTTGATACACTGCCAATTTTGCAGGTTTTCCTACTTACAAAACATATAGAGGTCTGTCATTTTTATCATAGTTACTCTGCAACTGTGAGAGACAGAATCTAAAACAAAAATCCAGAAAATCACGTTGTATGATTTTTAAATCAACATTTTATTTCATGACCTAAGTATTTGATCACCAACCAACCAGCAAGAATTCCAGCTCTCACAGACCTGTTTTTTTTTTCTTTAAGAAGCCCTCCTGTTCTCATTACCTGTATTAACTGCACCTGTTTGAACTCTTTACATGTATGAAAGACACCTGTCCACACACTCAATCCAACAGACTTCAACCTCTCCACAATGGCCAAGACCAGAGAGCTGTGTAAGGACATCGGGGATAAAATTGGTGACCTGCACAAGGCCGGGATGGGCCACAAGACAATAAGCAAGCAGCTTGGTGAGAAGGCAACAACTGTTGGCGCAATTATTAGAAAATGGAAGAAGTTCAAGATGACGGTCAGTCTCCCTTGATCTGTGTCTCCATGCAAGATCTCACCTCGCGGGGCATCAATGATCATGAGGAAGATGAGGGGTCAGCCCAGAACTACACGGCAGGACCTGGTCATTGACCTGAAGAGAGTTGGGACCACAGTCTCAAAGTAGACCATTAGTAACACACTAAGCTGTCACTGATTTAAATCCTGTAGCGCACGCAAAGTCCCCCTGCTCAAACCAGCGCATGTCCAGGCCTGTCTGAAGTTTGCCAATGACTATCTGGATGATCCAGAGAAGTAATGGGAGAAGGTCATGTGGTCTGATTAGACAAAAATTTTGCGTTTTGGTCTAAACTCCACTCGCCGTGTTTAGAGGAAGAACACCATCCCAACCGTGAAGCATGGAGGTGGAAACATTCTTTGGGACAGGACAACTGCACTGTATTGAGGGGAGGATGGATGGAGCCATGTTTCGTGAGATCTTGGCTAACAATCTCCTTCCCTCAGTAAGAGCATAAAGATGGGTTGTGGCTGGGTCTTCCAGCATGACAATGGCCCAAAACACACCCGGGGCAACTAAGGAGTGGCTCCATAAGAAGCATCAAGGTCCCGGCGTGGCCTAGCCAATCTCCAGAACCTGAACCCAATAGAAAATCTTTGGAAGGAGCTGAAAGTCCCTATTGCCCAGCGACAGCCCCAAAACCTGAAGGATCTGGAGAAGGTCTGTATGGAGGAGTGGGCCAAAATCCCTTCTGCAGTGTGTGCAAACCTGGTCAAGAACTACAGGAAACGTTTGATCTCTAATTGCAAACAAAGGTTTCTGTACCAAATATTTTGGTTTTCTGATGTATCAAATACTTATGTCATGCAGTAAAATGCAAATTAATGGGGGCGTGGTCTGGACATGGCCGAGTGAAGAGGTGTATGCTTTGAGCTCCCGGCCACCTTACTCCCAACCTGGCGCTTTTCCACCGATTTGACTAGAATGCACTCTTCTAGGAAGCGGACAAGTCAGAGAAACAAACACCGGACCAACCTCGCTACTAACACTCCAGCAGCTGGGGAGATGCAGAGACTTTTTGGCAGTTCGAGCCCGGGCATCCCGGGATCCAAGATGGCGGCGCCGCGTGGCTCGCACCCCCCGGCCCTAACACTGGAGGATTTGCCGGCTACCTCAGAGGGATCCCAGAGCCCAATCCTCTATCCGAACTCTCCGGCGGCACCTTTGACGGACCCTGGGGGATCTCCTCGCCTGCCTCTGCTCTACCGCACAGACCTGGAGCTGAAGGCCATCCTGCAGTCTCTCCCAACGAAGGCGAACATTGAGGCTATCGTGGGGAGAGTGGAGGCCGTGCACAGGAAAGAGATAGTCCACCAAGAGGTCCACTCTCTGGGCACTCGTCTTATGACGGGGGAACAATCAGTGGCCTCCCTGGAACAAAGGGTCTCCATACTGGAAAACCAACACGGTGCTCACTCTCTGGCGACGGTGGACCTTCAACTCCGCATGGAGGAAATAGAAGACCGGAGCCGCAGGAATAATTTGCGGCTCCGCGGCATCCCAGAGGCTACCGCCGCTTCAGATCCTCTGGCCACGGTCACAGCGATCTTCCGGTGAGTCATGGGCGAGCAGTTACCGGAACAACTGGAAGTGGACAGAGTGCACAGGGGCTTGGGCCCAAGATCACCCGATCCGGCCCGGCCGAGGGACGTCCTTTGTCACCTGCACCATTACACCCATAAAGAGACGATTGCCTGCAAGTGAATTTTGACGGGGCCGAAGTGAAGATCCTGCCCGATATCTCCAGACCAACCCTACATCGCCGTGCACTCCTTAAACCTCTCCTAGACCTGGCCAGGCGCTGCAATGCTACATATCGTTGGGGCTTCCCTCTCTCCGTCACCTTTACTAGGAACCAGCGTTCCTTCCTGCTGCGATCTCCGGAGGCCCTCCCAGCGCTATTTACTTTCCTGGCCACCGACCCCATCAAGGTTCCCGACTGGCTAGCCTATCTCCCATGAGCACAGAACTGCTCAGCCGCCCCGGGGAGGAACACACCACTACCACAGAGGAGGCTAAGAGAAGCCCGCCGTCCGTGATCCATTTCCCGGGATGGAAAGCGAGAAGCGTAAGTGCTGTTGCTTGACTTTCCCCCTACCTTCCTGGCCTTGCCGTCATCTTCCCCTTTGCTTTCAGCTCAATGGCTCCCCCCCCCACTTTTTTTTTTTTTTTGCATCCTGCCCTGCCCTTACCTGGTACCTGGGATGGGGTCTTACTGTCCATAGACCCCTGTCGATGGATGACGAAATGCCGGCTCTCTTGGCGTTAAGGAGCAGCGGCTGCCTCGCAGTGACACTCGCCAGCTGGACGCTCTGATGCGGGGCAGCCAACACAGCGGATCTCTTGTCTGGGCCCTCCTCTCTGACTGCCTTGATTGCGTCCCTTCACTGCACGGGCTTGACGGCCTTTCCTCCTCTGGCTCAGTGGCCCCCGCTACCTGGAACCCCCGTCAGTCACCGCACGGGCAGGCACTTGTTTTTGGTCTCCGGAGACCAGTCCCTCACCCCGGAGGCGATATGTATTCTAGCGAGAGGAGATAGATGTCCCATCTCCTATGAAGCGCCCATCTGGACACCCATAGTCTGGGGGGGGGTTCCTAACGAGGCATGTGCCGGAGCTATGTGGGACTCTTACAGCCCACCACCCTTCCTTTCACCGTGGCCTAGACGGATGGAGACGATGTGGTGCGGGGTGGGGGGGGTCTGTGCGGAGGGGGGAATTGTATGCTTATATGTCTAACGCGGGTCAGCTGTCTTCATGCCTGTTTTATGCTCTCCCAATTTTGCAGGGGGCTGTGTTGTGGGGGGTGGTCTGCTTCTGGGGAGGGGGGGCTGACTCCGGGCTGGTTTGGGTGTCCCCCCGGCGCTGGTGGTGCTCTGCGTCCCCGCCGGATTATTTCCCGAATTCCGGGGGTGGGCTTGGAGGGGTTCTCCGGGCTGTGAGGTCCTTGGGGCCCATTTGTGGAGTCTCCCCCCGAGTGCTGGGCTGGATGTCTGGCAGTTTCCGCCAGCCCTATTGGGAAAAGCCGCCCCGGCTGTGGCCCCCCCTCTCCTCTTCCCCCTCTCCCCCCCTCCTCGCCCCCCCTGTCTCTCCTCCCCCCTCGCCCCCCCTACCTCTGCTCCCCCCCCCCCTTTCCCTTGCCCCCCTCCTTTTTTTTTTTGGGGCTATTGAGCCGCCTAGGTTTTTACGGCAAGTGCCAGGTCTCTGTTCTGCCATAAGTTACACAATTTTCTCACAGTTTTGTATCCGCACCCTATGTTGGGCTCCTGATCACGAATGCGGACTGTTAATGTTTTATGTTGGATGTGTTGTTATATCTGCTTATTCCTCATTATGTCTCCTCTTCTCCTTTTTTCTCCTTTTGGTTTATGCTCTGCATCTAGTATTTTATATTTCTGAATTATTATATATATTTTTTGAGTTGGGAGGGAGGCCTGGGGATTCGCCACCGGTCCCCCGTCTGCCCTCACCCCACATAGGCCACTGTGTACTCCCGGTAATCCGGAGTTGTACACTACTGAAGACTAGGTCTTACCATTAGCTAACTCTTAACCGCTTCCGGAAGTACCGGAGTGGTGGGAGTCTTTTACCCTTCCGTCCCCCAGACTCCACCCCCTTTCCTTCCTTCCTTCCTTCCATCCTTTCTTCTTTTCTTCTTCTTCTCCCTTTTCTCCTTCCTTACCCTTTCTTCTTCCCTGGGATTGTCTTTTGCATTACCCCCTTGGGGTTCCCTTTCTGTTTTCTCTCACCCCACTCTTGAGACATAGCGGTGGCCTCCGTCAAGGTGGTTTCCTTAAATGCTAAAGGTTTAAACACCCCGGAAAAGAGACGTATGCTCCTCCATGACCTAAAGAATTCTCACGCGGACATAGCCTTTATTCAAGAGTCCCACTTTAGAAATGACAAAGAACAGACACTATTCCAGGGTATATCACTCCACTAACCCCCATTCTAAATCCAAGGGGGTGTCTATCTTGGTCTCTAGCAAACTACCCTGGCAGTGCCAAAGGGTTACAATTGACCCGGCAGGGCGATTCCTTTTTCTGGTGGGACAAATTGGGGAAACGCAATTCACGCTAGCCACGCTCTATGCCCCCAACGACCACCAAGACACTTTCCTCAGAAACACCCTTTTCAAACTGATGGAGGTCAAGACAGGCCAGTTAATTCTAGAGGGCGATTTTAATGTTCCTTTGTTTCCGGCTTCAGACACGTCATCCGGACTTTCCTCTACACCACCAACCTGCAGGAAACGTGTAACGCAGACCGTACATGACACCCAACTAATAGACGTCTGGCGACTCCAACACCCCGGAGAGAGGGACTATACCTTTTACTCCTCTCCCCATAAAGTCTACTCCAGGATAGACCTCTTCCTGATTCCACATGATCAGCTACACTTAGTCAGTTCTACCGCCTTGGGTCAGATCACATGGTCCGACCATGCTATCATCTCTTTAACTTACACTCTTAGTGACCACCCCTCGCCCACGTCCCTATTTTGGCGGTTGAACGAAAGCCTCCTGCAGGTCCCTGAGGTTCTTGCAGATGTTTCCAAAGAACTTAACCTATATTTTCAGGAAAATGCCACCCAAGATTGCGACCCCAGGATTCTCTGGGAAGCCCATAAAACTGTTATCCGGGGGGTTCTTATCAAACATGGAGCCACCATGAAAAAGAAAAATGCCCACATAGCTCACTTACTCTCCCGGCTGGCCTCTGTGGAGTCTAAACATAAACATTCCCCCACACAACCCTTAGAAGTAGAATTGTCAACACTTCGCACACAAATCACGGAAGCTCTCCAATACAAGGCGAAAGCGGCGGTACAGTTTACACGTCGGCTGTCATACGAAACGGGAGACAAATGCGGCAAGACGTTGGCCAAGTCAGTCAAAGCGATTAAATCGGCATCCTATATCCCCCAGGTGATAGATGCACAGGGCCAACTGGCCTCCACCCCGCAGCAAATTGCCACGGCCTTCGGTGAATTTTACTCGGGTCTTTACAATCTACCAAGTTCCACTTGCACGCAAGCGCAAATAGATAGTTATATTGCGGACTTCCAACTCCCTTCGCTCCTTCCGGAGGCCCAGGCCATACTGGAAGCTCCAATTACTCTAGAGGAACTGCAGTGTCACGTACCTGGTGGTAGAGCCCGACTTGCAGGAGGAGACCTCTCTTGCGGCTCCGACTCAAGGGCCCTGGTAGTGTATACAGGTAACACAAGAGTCAAGAGTGGCACGAGTGTCCGGCAGGATCAACAGCTGGATCAGGGGATGGCTGGCCGGGTCCGAGGTCAGGCAGTCAGCGGAGGTACCAAGGATCAAGCAGGTGGATGGTCGGACGAGCCGGGTCGGTAAACGGGCAGGCAGCAAAAGCACCGAAGGATAAAGCAGAGGGGAAGTCAGGCAGGCCGGGGTCAGATGCAGGCGGATAGCAGGAGTAGTAGGTAAACAAGCCGGGTCAACAGGTCACAGAAGGCAGGTTCTCAGAATCAGGGTACTCGCACGCTGTAGATCAGACAGCAAGAACTGGATGTGACCAACTGAGTTAAATAGCCCGCCTGGCGCCAACGAGCGCACGACCGCGCGCACGCACCCACGGACCGGACTGACCACTGCTGGCAGGATCCTCGTGACATTGCCCCCCCCCTCAAGGGGCAGCCTCAGGATGCCCAACCGGGCCCATCTTTCAGGGTGCAATCTCTTGAAAGCTTGGATTAAAGTCTTTGCATAGATATTCTCCACAGGCTCCCAAGAATTCTCCTCCGGGCCATAGCCTTTCCATTTAATTAAAAATTGAGCTTGGTTATTCCTTTTCCTACAATCCAGGATAGCTTCAACTTCAAATTCTTCCTCCCCATTCACTATTACAGGGTCCGGAGGATTCACATTCCGGTCAGGAAAAGGATTGGGGACAAAGGGTTTCAACAGGGAGACGTGAAAAACAGGATGGATTTTGAGTGAATCCGGGAGCTCCAGCTCATAAGCCACCTCGTTAATTCTCCTCTTTACAGGGAAAGGGCCCAGGAATTTGGGGCCCAATTTCCTGGAAGGACAAGACAATCTAAGGTTCGCAGAGGATAACCATACACGGTCACCCGGTTCGAGCAACAATTCACCCCGCTTCTTCCATGTCGAACACTTCCTTATTCTGCTCCTGGGATCTTGCCATGGTCTTCTGTAATAATTGGTTGTTCGAGGAGAAAAAAAATTATAGTTTCCAAGACTGCTGGCACAGAACATTCAGGAATGGAATTAGGAAGGAAAGCTGGATGAAAACCATAATTAGCAAAAAACTGACTTTGCTTGGTAGCAGAATGCATGGAATTGTTATAAGCAAATTCGGCCAACGGAAGCAGTGTGACCCAGTCATCTTGAGAAAAGGATGAAAAACAATGCAGGTATTGCTCGAGGGTCTGATTGGTCCTCTCGGTCTGACCATTCGTCTGAGGATGGTAAGCGGTGGAGAATGATAGCGTAATTCTCAGGACCTTACACAGCGCTTTCCAAAACCGCAAGGTAAATTGCACTCCGCGGTCAGAAACTATATTGGTCGGGATTCCATGAAGTCAAATTATTTCCCTGATAAACATCTGGGCAGTCTCAGAAGCAGAGGGGGTACCCTTCATCGGAATGAAATGGGCCATTTTAGACAGCCGATCTACCACCACAAAGATGGCAGTATGCCCAGCTGCAGGGGGTAGGTCGACAATGAAGTCCATAGACAACATCTTCCAAGGCCTGTCTGGAATGGGCAGAGGTTTCAGTAACCCCCAGGCTCTGGACCTACGGGTTTTGCTCCGAGCACAGGTGGTGCAGGACTCCACGTAACTCCTACAGTCCTTAAGTACTTGGGGCCACCAGAAAGTACGCTGGACAAGATCAGCAGTCTTGTAGGCACCAAAGTGCCCTGCTAGTGCATGGTCATGGCAAAGTTCGAGAATGGCCACCCGTAAGCATTCGGCTACAAAGATTTTGCTGCCGTACCAAAACGGTCCATCCCTGACCTATAACTCTGTTCCAACGGTGGGTGTTGACCCCATGGAAGCTTGTTTCAGCCGCGAGAGCAGATCTTCCTGTAGCAGGATAAAGTTCCCTGGGGCCAGGATAGTGTCAGGGGAGCGAAGTTTCTTCGGATTTGTGAAACATCCTAGAGAGGGCATCGGGTTTCGTGTTCTTGGAGCCGGGCCGGTAAGTAACATGGAATGAGAACCTGGAAAAGAACAGGGCCCACCTAGCTTGTTGCGGTCTCAGCCTCTTTGCAGACTTCAGGTATTCCAGGTTCTTGTGATCTGTGTAGATCAGGATAGGATGAGCAGCTCCTTCTAACAGGTATCGCCATTCTTCCAGGGCAGATTTTATTGCCAGTAATTCCCGATCACCTACGTCATAATTCCTCTCTGCGGGGGACAGCTTTCGGGAAAAGAAGGCAACTGGAAAAAGTGAAGCTTTGGTACCTTGTCGTTGGGAGAGGACAGCTCCAACAGCGATTTCTGAGGCGTCTACTTCCAGGACGAATGGTAGAGAAGAATTGGGATGTTTTAAGACATCCGCTGAGCTAAACAGTCTCTTGAGGGACTCGAAGGCGGCTTGAGCTTCCGGAACCAATGAAAACGCACCCCCTGCTTGGTTAGTTGCGTGATTGGGCAGATGATAGTGGAGAACCCCTTGATAAATTTTCTATAAAAATTGGCGAAGCCAACAAAACGTTGGACCCCTTTCTTGTCAGTGGGAGCTGGCCAGTCAAGAATTGCAGAAATCTTTTGTGGATCCATCCTTATTCCTTCTACAGAAATAACTAGGCCCAGAAATGAGATACTTTCTTGTTCAAAAGCACATTTTTCAGCCTTGGCGTACAGCCCGTGTTGCCGGAGCCGGTCCAGGACACATTTAACATGTTTGCGATGAGAGTCCAGAGAAGGGGAAAAAATGAGGATATCGTCTAGGTAGACAATGACAAACAAGTCTAAATAGTCCCGGAAGACATCATTAATGAAATACTGGAAGGTAGCGGGAGCATTGCACAATCCGAAGGGCATCACCAGGTATTTAAAATGCCCAAAACGGGTACGAAAAGCTGTCTTCCACTCATCGCCATTTCTGATACGAACCAGATTGTAGGCCCCTCTGAGATCCAGCTTAGTGAAGGTAGAGGCAGTTCCCAGTCTCTGAAATAATTCTGGTACCAGAGGAAACAGGTATCGATTCTTTACTGTTATTTTATTTAACTCTCTGTAGTCAACGCAGGGCCGGAGGGTGTGGTCTTTCTTTTCCACAAAGAAGATGCCTGCTCCCGCTGGGGAAGTGGAGGGTCGAATGAAGCCTTTCTTCAGGTTTTTGTCTATGTAAATTTTCAGAGTCTCCTGTTCCAGTTCGGTCAGTGGAAAGATCCTGCCAAAGGGAATTTCAGCCCCGGGAAGGAGTTCAATGGGGCAGTCATATGCCCGATGGGGCGGCAGAGTTTCCGCCCCCTTCTTACTGAAGAGGTCTAGGTAGTCATGATATGCTTGGCGAAGCTCAGAATCAGAGTCCAGACATAGTAAGGCAGAGGATTCGCCAGGATTCTTCAGGAGACAGTACTGCTGGCAATAAGGAGAGAAAAATGTGATCTCCTCAGTCACCCAGTTTATAGCAGGGTTATGGGCCTGCAACCATGGCATGCCAAGGATGATTGGAAACAAAGGAGATGGGATAATGTCCAAGCGAAGCAGTTCCTGATGCAGATTGGAAACAGAAACTGAAAGGGGGGTAGTCTCTTGCGTAACTGGTCCAGATTTTATTGTTGAGCCATCGGCCAGGTGGATAGAGAGTCCTTGAGCCTTGTACAGCAAAGGGATTTGGTAATTACTGGCAAAAGAAGAGACCATGAAACCGCTACAAGCCCCCAATGATAGCGGGGACCTGCAAAGTCCTTCCTGGCAGCTGCAACGAGACAGAAAGGGCGAGGTGAGAAGAGGTCTTAAGCCAAGCAGTAGTAGAGCCAGACGAGACAGACATGCACTTACGGAGCTTGGCAGGACAGTTCCTGACATAGTGCCCAGGTTCCCCACAGTAAAGGCACAAGTTGACCCGACGACGTTGGCGTTCCTCCATCGTGAGAGCAGGGCAAAGGACTCCGAGCTGCATAGGTTCGGAAGTATCAGGTGCTGGAACAGGACTAGGAGTGGAAGCCCGATGAGAGTAGTTAGGAACCCGAGGCAGCATCCAGGAGGGACGAGTAGACCCAGCACCTCTTTCAGCTCTTCGCTCCCTCAGCCATCGATCAATTTGAATGGCCAAATTAATCAGGGCATCCAGAGTTTGTGGGACTCCCACACGAGCCAGTTCATCTTTCAGTGGGTCTGAGAGCCCCATACGAAACTGGTAACGAAGGGCCGCATCGATCCAGTCCGTATCTGTACTCCAACGGCGGAACTCAGCGACATAGTCCTCTACGGCCCTACGCCCCTGTTGAAGGGTATGCAGGGTGGCTTCGGCCGTGGCGGAGAGTTGAGGGTCCTCGTAGAGCTGGGCCATCATATCAAAGAAGGTGGTCAGGTTGGTTAGGACCTCTGCTTTCTGTTCCAGCAAACGATGAGCCCAAGCTTGAGGATCTCCCAGGAGCAAGGACACCACGAATCCCACCTTGGTGGCCTCAAGTGAGAAGGTGCGAGGCTGTAGGGCAAAGTACAGTTCACAAGAGTTTCCGGAATGCTCTGAATTTACTTCACTCTCCAGAAAACTTTTCAGGCGTGGGAACCCTGGGTTCTGGAGGCAACATTACCACTGTCGGAGAAGAGGTGCTGGAGACGGAAGCAGACGGAAGAGGCCCCTGAGCGGCTGTGGGTGAAGTGAGAGCTTGGACCTTTTCCTCCAAACGAGTGTATCCCTCCTGGAGACTCTTAACAGCCTGGGTGAGGCCAGCCAGATGAAAACAAATTTCGTCCATGGGAGAGGCTCCCTGCGCGGGCTCGGTCATGGCTGTCTGATACTGTCACGTACCTGGTGGTAGAGCCTGACTTGCAGGAGGAGACCTCTCTTGCAGCTCCGAATCAAGGGCCCTGGTAGTGTATACAGGTAACACAAGAGTCAAGAGTGGCACGAGTGTCCGGCAGGACCAACAGCTGGATCAGTGGATGGCTGGAAACGGAGGGAAACAGGATCAGCAGGCAGGTGCAGGCAGGTGCAGGAAGCTGAAGCAGAGCGGCAGGCGGAGAGGCTGGACCAGGACACCAATGCAGGAACTCTGGCAGAGGCAGGACTTCAGGCAGGTGCTGGAACAACTACTGGAGGTAGACCAGCAGACGGCACCGGAACAGGAGGCTGGAAGCAGAGCAGTCAGACAAGCCAGTTCGGAGGTCAGGCGGTCAGCGGAGGTACCAAGGATCAAGCAGGTGGATGGTCGGACGAGCCGGGTCGGTAAACGGGCAGGCAGAAAAAGCACCGAAGGATAAAGCAGAGGGGAAGTCAGGCAGGCCGGGGTCAGATGCAGGCGGATAGCAGGAGTAGTAGGTAAACAAGCCAGGTCAACAGGTCACAGAAGGCAGGTTCTCAGAATCAGGGTACTCGCACGCTGTAGATCAGACAGCAAGAACTGGATGTTACCAACTGAGTTAAATAGCCCGCCTGGCGCCAACGAGCGCACACATGCGCGCACGACGGCGCACGGACGCGCAGGCGCGCACCCGCGGACACGCGGCGGAAGGTCCGGACTGACCACTGCTGGCAGGATCCTCGTGACATGCAGGTAGCTGTGAATGCCATGAAGGCAGATAAAGCCCCGGGCCTGGACGGCTTCACCGCCCAATATTATAAGGCACTACTTCCAATTTTGGGGCCATACCTGGTGTCTTTCTTTAATGCTTTGGGTGCGGGAACTGACTTCCCCAGGGACACATTGAGAGCCCATATATCGCTGATCCCTAAAGAGGGGAAAGACCCCAACCAATGCGGCAGCTACAGACCGATCTCCCTGCTAAACCTGGATTTGAAACTGTTTTCTAAAATACTTGCCTCTAGATTAGCATACCATCTCCAATCCCTCGTACATCTGGACCAGGTGGGGTTCATACCCAACAGAGAAGCAAGAGACAACACTATAAGGGTCTTGAACTTGCTCCATGTAGCAAATACCCGCAAAGTCCCATGCCTTTTGGTCAATACTGATGCCGAGAAGGCATTTGACAGGGTCAACTGGCACTACATGTTTTCTGTTCTCAGACACATAGGGCTAGGGGAGAAGATGATGAGATGGATCACCAACATCTACTCGGCCCCCTCGGCTGAAGTCAAAGCCAACAGAGTCCTGTCGACCCCCTTTCCTATCAGGAACAGGACGAGACAGGGCTGCCCCCTGTCCCTGATACTCTTCGCTCTGTCACTAGAACCCTTTCTATGTACCATTAGACATAATCCAGATATTTCTGGGCTCCAAATCGGTAATTCACACTATAAAATCTCTGCATACGCAGATGACCTCCTATTCTCCCTGACGAACCCCCACATCTCCCTGCCAAACCTACTTCAGGAGTTTGGGAAATATGGGAAGATTTCCCACCTAAAAATTAATTTTACTAAATCGGAGGCCATGGGATTGGCAGTTCCCACCCGAACCATATCGGGCCTACAGGCCAGTTTTAGTCTTAAATGGACCGACACAGCCCTCGCATATCTAGGCACGAAAATCCCGGCAGATATCTCTGGGACGTTCGAACTTAACTTCCCACCCCTACTTACAACTAACCGATTTGCTTCTTGAGACATGGAGCGGAGGTCTCCAGTCCTGGTTCGGGAAGTGCAACCTTCTCAAAATGACCATCTTACCCAAATTTATCTACCTCATCCACGCATTGCCCATCCATATCCCTCCTTCCTTTTTTAAACAGGTACAGGCTCTCTTTACCAAATTTGTCTGGGCTAATAAGAAACCTAGACTACGTTACTCTCAAATGACTCTTCCCAAGCAGTGGGGAGGCCTGGCACTTCCCGACGTTCGCTGCTATTATCTAGCATCTCATCTCGGACGGATTCTCGACTGGCGACGAAGTAGGGCCTCCAAACTTTGGATCCTTGTAGAACAATTCCAAACCCGCATACCCCTGCCCGGAGCACTGCGGTGCTATAGGGACCTTCCGACAGCCTTGAAGACACATCCCCTAATAGGGATGACATTGACGCAGAGTCATCGGGCCGCCACTCAAAAGTTCCTCTTGTCATCTGTATCCCTCTTACTTCCCATCCTTGGTCACCCGAGGTTCGAACCGGGTCTCATCCAGGCTGACTACGCATCTCTTAGAGGTTCTGGTCACGATCATTCGGCCAAATTCCTGGCTGATGGATGCTGGCCTTCCATCTCAGAACTTTCGGCGGGGACGGGGACATATCGACTCCCTTTCTGGAAGGCCCTACAATTGCACCATTTCCTTCATTCTTTACCACGACCGTGGGACTTTAGGCAACAACTAACCCCTTTTGAGACCTTATGCTCAGGCACGGAACCATTGACCCATGTTCTTTCTCAGACTTCCGCTTTGTTATCCACACCGTGGGACTTGTCCCGTCTACCCTGCCTAACCAAATGGGAAAGAGACCTTCAATGCACTTTCTCGGCCGCACAGACGCAGCACATTGTCACATTAGCTCTTAAGTCCTCCCTCTGCACCAAAATTCAGGAAACTAACTTTAAGGTCCTTAATCGTTGGTATTTGACCCCCTCTCGATTAAGTGCTTCCCTTCCTCCTCGGACCGGTGCTGGCACTGCAATGAGGAGGAGGGTACTCTGCTCCATGTTTTCTGGTCATGCTCTAGACTAAGGGGGTTTTGGGACGAGGTCCGCCGCATTACTCAGCAATTTACAGAATATGAAGTTCCGAATGAGGCGGCCTTCTTCCTGCTTCATCTCTCCCCGACTCCCGTCCGGAAATATAGGAGATCCCTTGTCTGCCACCTCCTCAATGCGGCCAAAGCGTGCATCCCTCTACACTGGAAACAGCACTCCCCCCCAACTGTGGCACATTGGTTGTGGAAGGTGGAGGATGTACGGAGACTGGAGGACTTGACTCTCACGGCGCAACATAAACAAGAAGTCTTTAAAAAGACCTGGGGCATCTGGTGCATGTTCATATTTTCAGCAGAAGGTCAACGCCTATTGGCGTCCTGATCCTCCTCCACCATCTAGATTGGGAGGATGGCTGGGGCCACCATCATGTCCTTGTCCATTTCTGCCCTTTTAGCCTTTCTTACACTCTTTCTCTACCCTTCTCACTCCCCCTTTCTTTTTCCTGACCCCTCTACTTCACCCTTCTTTTTTTAGGCTGCTGTTCCCCCTCATCCCGCGCCCCTTTTCCCCAGTGGCTCGGGACTCCCCCCCCCTCTCGTTTGCAGGGGCGGGGGGCGTAGGGGTCGACTCTTGCTCTGGTACTACCCGACTGAACTTTGACAAGGGCTACTGTTAAAGATTTTTCCTCCTTCTTTTTGTTGCATGTACACTGACAGACTATATGTTTATTTCTTGCCTCATGACCTGGTTTTTGTACTGCTTCTCTTGTAACCATAGCCCTGTATGTATGCTTTACTATGTGTGCTGGGGAGCTTCGACCCCTCTGGAATTTAATAAAATTATATATAAAAAAAAATGCAAATGAATTACTTAAAAATCATACAATGTTATTTTTCTTGATTTTTGTTTTCGATTCTGTCTCTCACAGTTTAAGAGTACCTATGATTAAAAATGACAGACCTCTACATGCTTTTTAAGTAGGAAAACCTGCAAAATCGGCAGTGTATCAAATACTTGTTCTCCCCACTATATATCGATGAGCACAACTATCAGTCCCTCCCTTAATGCCAGGGTGCTTGCTAGGTGTTATCTTGGACTTTAACCCCTACTTTCAGCCCCACATCCAATCACTGTCCAAATATTTCTGCCTTCACCTCTGTAGTGTTTTAATATTGGCCCCTTCCAAACTAACAACACCACCAAGCTACTAGTTTACTCCCTTGTAATCTCTCACCTAAACTTTTGTAATTTCCTCCTTGTTGGCCTACATTTACATGGCTATTTCCTTTTCCATGCTATCATGATATCTCCCAGACCTACTGTTGTATCTACCTTATCAACTGCACAGTGTCTGCCGCTTCTCTCTGCCAATCCACCAACTGACTTCTGCTTGCCCAACAATGTCCCTGTCAAAACTCAGTGTTGCAGCTAGACTGTAGTCAGCCTGAGCTAGCATTGCAATTGTTTCTGCGTTCATTGGGTTTCCTCTAAGTTCAGGGTATTGTTTGCTTCTGCCTGTAGCAATAGAGTGTTTGCAAAATATAAAGCAAGTAACAACACTGTTATTTGTGTCTATGGTAAATCACTAGGTTTATTGCCAGTAGTGCATGCTGGGAAAGGATATACATATTTGGAGAAAGGTTCTTACCTCCTGGGCTCAGTATTGACACACAACCCAAAATGTACTGGCACAGCCAAGTTTTTACTGGCCATTACAAAATTAGTTTTAAGTGCAATTTCCAATATTTAGGCTACAGACAAGTATAGTATACAATTTGTGATGTGATTTAAGGTAGATTTTAAGGAAAAAAACGAATTTAATTTTTTTTTTTCAATATAGTAAGATAGTATCTCTGGGACTGGACTCCAGGCACAAACACGTGAAACTGGCTCTCACAATGACACTGACAGCAGTATGCAGCAGCAGCAGATGATGATGACACCACACCAACATGACACGTCCCCTCCTGAGTCACAGTGATAGTCTCTCTCCATGCCAGGTGGCCCCATAAGACAACTTCACTGCAAACAGCACTGGCAGTCCTGCTTCCAGCCAGCTTTCCTCCCTTCCCACAGACCTGCACAAGAGGCTCTTGCAGCTCTGCTCGGCTTCCTTGAACCAGGACCTCACACGTTACGCCTCCGCCAGATCCACCCTACCGGTACCGCCCGAACACACTGTAGCAGGCACTTAGGTGGTCTCAGCTGGCGCCGAACCACAACTGTGCATGTGCAGTTCTGAGCTGAGCATTACAGACATATTTTTTACTGTCAACTTTTTCATGTTACTGCCATTTACTGGCAGGAGAAATGGTGCCCTTTTTTTTACTGGCTGCAGTAAAATACTCCCTGGCTGTTGCCATAAAAGCCCAATATTGAAGGTCTATGCCTTCAAGGCCTGTACTGAAAAAGTTAGGGTCCAGGGGGAGTTAGTCACAGTCAAAAGACTGTGACTAAAACAAAATCAAAATTTTACGTAAAAATGAACACTGCACTACCACATAAGAATAAGTAGGGGGCATCTTGCTAAGCTGCTGGGGAAAAAAAAAAACTGACACCCACAGTGGCTTGCAGAGGGTGTTGTGAACTGCCTGCGAGTGACATGTGATGCGGGAACCCGCACTGGATACGTGCTGGTTCCCACATCGCATATGTGTGAACCCAGGCTTAATCTTGATAATATATTCAGGTAATGTGTGCAATGGCCTTACAGCCAATAGAGTTTACAGGATTTATTTATTTATTTTTTTATTATATATTTTAATCACTTACTTACTGGGCACTTAAATCTCCTTCCTCCCCAGACCAATTTTCAGCTATTAGCGCTGTCACTCTTTGAATGACAAATGCGTGGTCATGTAACACTGTACCCAAATGAAATTTTTATCATTTTTTTCCCCCACAAATAGAGCTTTTCTTTTGGTGGTATCTGATCACCACTGGGTTTTTTGTTTTGTGTTAAAAAAAGGAAAAAATTCCAAAAATTATGAAAACTAAAAAAACAAAACTGTTATTTATTTTGTTTAGAAAACTTTGCAAATGGGTATTTTTTCTGCTTCATTAATATACGCTGATGAGGCTGCACTGATGGGCCCTGATTAAATGGCACTGATGGGCATTGATAGGTGGCACTGATGGGGCATTGATAGGTGGCACTGATCGGGGGTAGTGATGGGCACTGATTGGCACCTCTGTTGGGCATTGATAGGTGGCACTGGTGGGCATTGGGACGGGAAAGGGTTAAAGATGGACTTCTGTTTGTGAAAAAACAATATTTTTGTTTATGAAACTTGGTTTTATTGATAAAGACATTGTATATCAAAACGGCTAAATCTGTGCTTTGTAGTGCATGTTCAAACCTTAATACCATAAATAGTAACATGCTATTCAATTATTTTATTTTTTTTACTCCAGGAGTATATAATGAGTTTGGTAGTTCTAGAGAAATGCTTAACCACTTCCTGCCCATCAAATAGCAGAATTACGGCCACAAAGTGGTTAAATTATCCTGACTGTGTGTCGTATGACGTTCAGCTTGACAAGCCCCTCGCACGCGCCCTCAAGGGTGTGCAGCGTGGCGATCGGTAGTGTAGTGTGTGCCACTCGAACACACCGCATCTCCGATCCTGGTAAAGAGCCTATGACGTATGCTCTTTACAATGTGATCAGCTGTGTACAGTCACAGCTGTTCACATGGTAACCATGAAGTGTCGTTTTATCAGCTTTTTTCCTCTACTCGAGCTAACCAGGCACAGATCAGCGGCTCTCCTGACGGGCGGTCTGCGCTGATCATCTTTTTTCCAATAAAAGATTTTTATTGTAAAGTAGAAAATATAGCAAGTGTACAATCATAATAACATTTGTACATAGTAACAGTAGTAAATATTAGACATGTGCAGAATAAAATATTTTGTTTCGGAATTTCGTTTTCGTCCGAAAACTTAATTTATTTAGTTACTCCCGAAATTCGTTTTTATTTATTTCAAAAATTGCATTCGTCCGAAAATCCACATGAATTACGGTCGAATCTGTCTTTGAAGGCTTATGGTGTCTGTCGAATGTATAAAGAAGATTCGACGGAGCTAGTATATAGCATACTTTAGAACCCCTGTTAAAGTCTATGGGACTCCAACATTCAAAATCTAAAGTGCTAATTTTAAAGATTAATTTGCAAGTTACTGTCCTAAAAAGTGTTTGGGGACCCGGGTCCTGCCCCAGGGGACATGTATCAATGCAAAAAAAAGTTTTAAAAACGGCAGTTTTTTCAGGAGCAGTGATTTTAATAATGATTAAAGTGAAACAATAAAAGTGTAATATTCCTTTAAATTTCGTAGGGGGGGGGGGGGTGTCTATAGTATGCCTGTGAAGGGGCACATGTTTCTGGTGCTTAGAACTGTCCCTGCACAAAGTGTCATTTATGCAGGAAAAAAAGTCCTTTAAAATCACTCGCAGCTATTATGAATTGTCGGCTCCGTAATACAGAGAACACTCATTGAAAGTCATTGATAAAAAAAAAAAAAAAAATTAAAAAAAAAGCGTGGGGGTCCCCCAAATTCAATTACCAGGCCCTTCAGGTCTGGTATGGATATTAAGGGGAACCCCGCGTCAAATTAAAAAAAAAATTGACGTGGGGGTCCCCCTAAAAATCCATACCAGACCCTTTATCCGAGCACGCAACCTGCCAGGCCGCAGGAAAAGAGGGGGGGGCGAGAGTGCGGCCCCCCCTCCCTCCTGAACCGTACCAGGCCACATGCCCTCAACATTGGGAGGATGCTTTGGGGGTCTGTGACCCCTCAAAGCACCTTGTCCCCATGTTGATGAGGACAAGGGCCTCATCCCCACAACCGTGGCCGGTGGTTGTGGAGGTCTGCGGGCGGGGGGCTTATCAGAATCTGGAAGCCCCCTTTAACAAGGGGACCCCCAGATCCCGCCCCCCCCTGTTTGAAATGGTAAGGGGGTACAAAAGTACCCCTACCATTTCACAAAGAAAGTGTAAAAAATAGTTAAATAAGACAAACACACTTTTGAAAAATTCCTTTATTAAAAATAAAAAAAATAAAAAAAAGATTCCAGCGGTGGTAATCCACTCTTGCTATCCAGCGACGGACGGTCATCTCTCCAGCGATAACTCATCTCATCCAGCGCAGCAAATACATCCTTCTTCTGTCTCCGCAGAGGAGACACTGCAAGGATTCCGGCGGCCTGACGTTTCTTATATACGGAGGGCGGGGCCACCCGTCACCTGACCCCGCCCCCCTCTGATGCAAGGGGAAACCCGGGGTTCCCTGTGACGTATGGGTGACCCCGCCCCCCTCTGATGTAACGGAAACCTGCCTGTGTTACATCAGAGGGGTGCGGGGTCACCCATACGTCACAGGGAACCCCAGGTTTCCCCTTGCATCAGAGGGGGGCGGGGTCAGGTGACGGGTGGCCCCGCCCTCCGTATATAAGAAACGTCAGGCCGCCGGAATCCTTGCAGTGTCTCCTCCGCGGAGACAGAAGAAGGATGGATACGCTGCGCTGGATGAGATGAGACATCGCTGGAGAGATGACCGTCCGTCGCTGGATAGCAAGAGTGGATTACCGCTGCTGGAATCTTTTTTTTATTTTTTTTTATTTTTAATAAAGGAATTTTTCAAAAGTGTGTTTGTCTTATTAAACTATTTTTACACTTTCTTTGTGAAATGGTAGGGGTACTTTTGCACCCCCTTACCATTTCAAACAGGGGGGGGCTGGGATCTGGGGGTCCCCTTGTTAAAGGGGGCTTCCAGATTCTGATAAGCCCCCCGCCCGCAGACCTCCACAACCACCGGCCACGGTTGTGGGGATGAGGCCCTTGTCCTCATCAACATGGGGACAAGGTGCTTTGAGGGGTCACAGACCCCCAAAGCATCCTCCCAATGTTGAGGGCATGTGGCCTGGTACGGTTTAGGAGGGAGGGGGGGCCGCTCTCTCGCCCCCCCTCTTTTCCTGTGGCCTGCCAGGTTGCGTGCTCGGATAAAGGGTCTGGTATGGATTTTTAGGGGGACCCCCACGTCAATTTTTTTTTAAATTTGACGCGGGGTTCCCCTTAATATCCATACCAGACCTGAAGGGTCTGGTTATGGATATTTAGGGGGAACCCCACGTCAAATTTTTTCTTAAATTTGAGGCAGGGTTCCCCTTAATATCCATACCAGACCTGAAGGGCCTGGTAATTGAATTTGGGGGACCCCCACGCTTTTTTTTTGTATTTTTTTTTTATCAATGACTTTCAATGAGTGTTCTCTGTATTACGGGAGCCGACAATTCATAATAGCTGCGAGTTATTTTAAAGGACTTTTTTTCCTGCATAAATGACACTTTGTGCAGGGACAGTTCTAAGCACCAGAAACATGCGCCCCTTCACAGGCATACTATAGACAACCCCCCCCCCCCCCTACGAAATTTAAAGGAATATTACACTTTTATTGTTTCACTTTAATCATTATTAAAATCACTGCTCCCGAAAAAACTGCAGTTTTTAAAACTTTTTTTTGCATTGATCCATGTCCCCTGGGGCAGGACCCGGGTCCCCAAACACTCTTTAGAACAGTAACTTGCAGAATCTTTTCTCTCTGTCAAATCTTTTTTCTCTGTCGAATATTTTCTCTATATAATCTTGGACTTATAGGTAAGGTTAGGCACATTCGACCACAGGTTCTATAGACAGATTGTTATTGTCAGAGTCATGTCAAATCTCCTATTCTATATCAAACTGTTGTAACAATGAAAACGAAAATAAAGCATTTATTTATGTCGGATCTTTCGTTTTTCGGATTTTGTGCTTTCGTTATCGTTTGTCAAAACGAAAACGAAAATAGCTGAAATTCGGACGAAAATGCATTAGGACGAAAACGAATGCACATGTCTAGTAAATATGGCTTCTACATAGTAAAAATAACAGTAGATGAGTATGTGACATCAGTAGTTCTCTTTTATCTAGAGAACTATATTAATACGATCTACCAATCATCATTCCTATAGCTATACTTAACAAGTGTTCTCAGTACATAAATTTCAGGTAGTGCGTAAGGAAATAAAGACCCAAGAGAGGGTGGTATAGAGGAGGAAAAATTCAGTGAGAAGGCTTGCCTTTTGTTGAGGTCCAAGTTTGCCCATGTTTATTTCTAGCTCTCTGTCAGGAACTCGTATGTTTCGGAATATTTGAATACGTTTGTTAAAGATTTTGGTTGTTTCGTGGGACTTCGCCCTTATCTCTTCCATTTTATAGATGAGGTGAATCTCTTCCAACTATTCCCTAATTGCGGGCGCAGTGGTATTTCTCCAGCGTTTTGGGAATCACAGCCTTTTGCGGCCATGAGTAAAAATCTAGTGAGTGATCACTTGTATATTTTCAGGGAACAATTGGTGATGTGCAACAAACAGCATGCGGCGTCTTAAGTGAATCTTTGTTTCTGTTATGAGCTTTATGATGCCGCAAACCTGTCGCCAAAACGGCTGTATTGAGCTACATTCCCACCATGTGTGTTGTAGGGTGCCTTTCAAAAGGTCAGGAACATTACGGAGCCATTTTTGAATTTTGATCGGTGTGTTGACCCAATTCGTTAGGAGCTTAAATGAGGTTTCCATCAGTCTTGTGCTGTTAGCACATTTATGGGCAAACACACAGGCCTGCAACAACTGATCCTTAGTAAAGGACTTGTTTAAAGTAGTTTCCCAGAACAGTTTGTATTTGTTATGTTCCTGAGAATTTGAGGCCTGCAACCATGTATAGGTTAAAGAACTATTTTTTTTCGGAGGTGTGTGCTCTGAAGCCAATGTTCTCTAGCGGTGTCAGGGGTCTTGTGAGATGTTTATGTCTCTGTGAGCTCATGACGTAGCTGTGAATTTGACGATAATCCCATTGACTTAAAGCGGTAGGCCACCCTAAAGAAAAAAAAAATACATAAAATTGTTCCTAAAAATCTGAAAAAACAAACAAACAAAAAAAAACTGTTTTTTTAACTTATCAGAAATGGCTGTTGCTGGGCAGGTCGACCTAATCTGCCACGTCCTATACCGCGGTGATCTTCAGTCTTCTCCTCCTCACGTTGTCTTCTGGGGAATGGGGCATGCTGTGCTCTGGGAACTGTGTGTATCTCAGAACACAGCCGGCCATTCACAAAACTCTGCGTGAATCGCGCATGCGCAGTAGGAAATGGGCAGTGAAGCCGCAAGGCTCCCCTGCCTGTTTCTCTTAGTTAGAATTTTCAGCTGGCCCACCGCTTTGACGCTAACCCATCTTCCCTTTAAAATTCCAATAATGTTTTGATTTTGTCACCTTTGAAACATTCACTAATTAAATATATATATAGCAGCGCTCAACATGCAGAATCTTGTTCAGATGTTATTCATTTGTGCTCTTGAAAAAGTGGTGATAGAGTCCAACTTGTGAAAAGAAGAAAGATCGGAACCACCTTCTGTTAGGAACTTCCCTTGTGATCAGTCAAAACTCCAGATGTATTTGAGAAGCAAACAATTTATTTCTGATGTGGCCCACAACAGGGAGACATGCTTACAGGACAAGCTGCAGAAAAAAGTCCCAACAAAAGAATATCTCTCTCTCTCTCCTCATACCCTACAAGAATAACACCTCTATGCTTCTATTGGCTGAGGGAACATAAATAACGTTGTCATGGCACAGGATGGCACTTTATTTGCTATTCATGTTCCCGTACATTCTTAGGCTATCATATTAAGTTAAATCTAATCATCCTACCTACTATGGAGTTAATTAAGACAAAACAATACAATGAGTTAAAGAGGAAGTAAACCCCTTCAAACCACTTTGACCTACAGGTAAGCCTAGATTAAGGCTTACCTGTAGGTCCAAGCAATATCTCCTAAACCTATATGGTTTAGGAGATATTTGCCTGAAAATGGGCACCGCTGTCTACGGCGCATGCGCCGTAGACAGCGGCGCGCAGGCGCACTAAATGCGGCAAGTCCAAGAATGGATTTGCCTAATTTGTCGACTCCCGTGCGCATGCGCGGGAGTGACGTCATCGCGGCTTCGCCGAATGGCAGCGGCGGAGCTGCGAGACGCGACTCCCGCGCGCATGCGCGGGAGTGACGTCATCGCGGCTTCGCCGCTGTCATTGGTCGGAGCTGCGAGACGTCACCAGCAAGATGGATGCGGCGGACTACAGGGATCAGCGGCGACTTCGCTGGCTCCTGTGTCAGGTAAGTGACACATAATGAGCTACTATGCGATGCATAGTAGTCCATTATGCTTTACCTTTGCAGGGAAAAAAAGAGGAAGTAAACCCATCAGGGTTTACTTCCTCTTTAATACAATAATGTGCTCAGAAGTAAGCTTTTTAACAAATCAGTCTCAGGACTATTGTTTTTCTAATAGTCACACAATAAACATTTAAAACTTTTCTAACATTCCCTCCTCTTTGTGTGACTATTTTATCTCAACACATTTCGATGAAAGTCCCTGTGTTATACACTTTCGGACTGTATGTCATTAAGTTGAGCTTCAATGTCCACATAGGTCTCCTCAGAGGTAGAGAGGGTTTGATACATTGTTCTTGAGACTGTAATGAGTTTTTGTGAAAGTCCTCGAATACAGGGAATGCAGCAGCATCCGCAAGTAACCAAAACAGCCAAAGCCACAGCGATTGAGATCAAACATGATGTGATAAATCCAGTCCATTTACCGAACCATCCTTCAAGCCAAGTTGTGAATGGATCATTAATACCTGAGTTTTCCGCCAATTCATTCGATAGCGCAGTCAGTCCTTCCAAGGCTCTGGTCACGGTCCCTCCAGGAGCTGTATTGTTAGGGATAAAGATACAACACATGCTACCAAACATTTTGCATACCCTCCTCTTTCAGCTAAGACCATATCTAAAACCATTCGGTTCTGCCAGGCCATTAGAGATGTGGGGGCTAACTGTTCTGCTAGGCCCTTCACAGCATCCCTAGTATAGTTTACAAATCGTTGTTGGTTATAATATATATAATTAATCCAGTCAACATTTTTATTTATAGTCACCCACCAGAGAAGAGACTCAAACCCAGCTGTCACCTGATTCCTGGCTTTAAACTCGTCCGGCACCCCGCAAAGAACCCCAATCTCATCTATGTAGATCTGAGAGTCAAATGACCCCAAGGAAGAGGTGACCCTACGATACTGTCGGTGACTCTTAGTCCACGGGTATTCTGACAGGATTCTCAGGGGCATAGCCAGCTGGACCATAGCGCAATCCCCTTGGGCATTGGCTGGTAGTCTAGCTCGCAGTTTCTTATCCCCAAACATCCACCAGACATCAGCTCTCTGAATGTCATGTCCAACCCAGTCACCGTTGTCCGTGTTAATCCTCTCCACACAGTAGTCATCAGGCAGTGACCGAAGATCCACCGCGCTACGGGTCCCTGGGAGTGCAAAACAAGTAAAGTTGCCCGGATAAGCGGTAACCGCTGGAGGTATCTGAGGTCTCTGTACTGGGGGAAACAACAAACTCAATGTTTGACAAGTAGAATTTGTTTCAGGTTTATAGCTCTTATTATACAATTGCAACATACATTTTAAACCTTCTGGATCTGTATTGTGATCTAGAGGAAAAGGAACTGTTGCTAAATGTGGTCTGGCTTCGGCACAAACTAAACAGTTTTCCTTTTTCAGAGTTTTAACCTCAACCATTGTAACCACTCATTTTTTATTCTTGGTCGCCCGTCTCCAAAGCTATGGCATCTTCTATTGTTAGTGAATCTTATAGTTATACTCAGAACTTCTATTTTAGTATGGCCTTCTTCTTTCCATTCTGAGCCTACTTTTTCCTGTTGTCTAGTTTTATTAGGTGGTAATACCTCAAGGAAAAATGTTCCTGAGGGGTCAGTTCCTGACACCCATGCTCCCATGGAATACAACCGCTGATCTTCCTTCCTCGGCTCCTTTAATGTTATTAATAGTTGGTTACAGTTCTTACTATTGTGAAGGGGGAGTTGGCCGCTTTTGTGATTATGAGTCTCTCCTTTATTCCACTCTTTTTAGCCCCTGGTTGATTATACCCCCAATCTTGATGTGCTGTAGTCCACAGGGCCCGATCCCATGCTTGACATCCTGTCTTATTCCAGAGCCAGCAGATATATTTATCTGCCCATAGAAGTCCTCTAGCCCCAGTTGTATCCCCACAATCTGCAATCTGACAGAAGTCTATCAGTATAGTGCTAGTTATTCCCTCTATAAAGTTTTAGATTTAATGCTTTTCCTGTTCTTTCCTAATTCAAAGGTTCCTCTACTCTTCCATAATGTATAACCCCTCTTATGGATGCCTCTCCTAGAGTCACCAGTAACCCAAGGATAATTACTGTCCCTTTCATCCTAACCAGCTACAGAGTTCCAGCGGATAGGATAGGGGAGTTGGAAGGGGAGGGAGACTTCACCGGTTTGAGACAAGTCCCACCTTGTGTGAGACCTCCCTTTGTAGCCGGATTTTCTGAACCTCTGGTAGCCATCTGGCCCTACTCTGCCTGTAAAACCTTTTTACAATGGGACTGGTGAATCCAGGTAGACCTCTCTGCAATCCTTATCACAGTAGGGGTAGTTAAAAGGACTTTGAAAGGACCATCCCACCTTGGGGAGTACCACTGCTTTTTTCTTATTACTTTTTATTGAGACCCAATCTCCCACATGCACCTTTTTCATCTTCTTTTGGGGGTGTGATATACATACTGGTCACAGCTACTAGTAGGCAATACATCCAATTATTTTTACCTATTTCTTCCACAGCTTTTCTCAGTTTGCTTTTTAGAATGCCATTATGTCTTTCTACCAATCCAGCTGATTGGGAATGATAGGCACAATGGTATTTCCCTTTAATTCTCATCACTTCTGTCAAATGTTGTATATTTTTTAATTACAAAATGGGGTCCATTATCACTGTAAATCCTTTCAGGGATTCCAAATCTAGGAATAATATCTCTTAGTAATGCTTTGGCTACAGTCTGTGCATCTGCACTTCCTGTCGGGAATATCTCCACCCATTTGGTCAGGGTGCCTAGGTACCAAACAATATTTCTTCCTTTCACATTTGTCTAATTCAATAAAATCCATGCAAATGTGTTGGAATGGATATTGTGGTGTAGGGAACTTCCCTTTCTGTGGTCTTATACCTCCCTGAGCATTGTGTCTTGCACATATAAGACATTGAGAGCAAAAAGTTTTTTGAGTAATTTGTGAATCCATAGGCTGTACATACTTTATTTAACATCTCAGTCACCCCCCTGTTTGACACATGCGTTACTCCATGTGTCAATACTGCTGCATCCCTAAATAAAGATTTTGGTAATATCGGTTTCCCTTCAGGTGATGTGTAAATGTCATCAATTATTGTGCAACCCTTTGTTTTCCAATATTGTTTTTCCCCGGGGGGGCATTTTGCTGCATATCAGTAAGGACTGTATGATCTATCACTATGATTTCTCGTCATTATTATATGTGTTTCTTGTGCCGCTATTTTGGCAGCTTCATCTGCCCTTTTATTTCCCTTTGAGATGGGGTCCGTATATTTTGTGTGTGCTTGACATTTACAGATTGCAAGCTTTTTTGGTAACTGTATTGCATCTAGGAGTTCTAAAATGAAGTCCATATGTGAAAATGGTTTACCACTGGAGGTGACCATCCCCCTGTTTTTCCATTGTTGTGCAAAAACATGTACTGTTGAAAAGGCATATTGACTGTCAGTGTATATGGTTACAGATTTTCCTTCTGACAGTATACATGCTCTTGTCAGTTCTACAAGTTCTGCAACTTGTGCTGAATAATGTTTTGGTAGTGGCCCCGCTTCCAAAATCTCATCCTGTGTCACTACTGCATATCCTGTTGCATTTGTGCCATCTGGATTTTTCTTACTAGAACCATCAACAAAAAGTATCATGTCAGGGTTAGATAATGGTACATCTTTCAGATCACTTCGTGGCAGTACCTTTTCAGTGATGGCAGCAGCGCAGTCATGTTTTATGACCATCAGTAGGAAGTAGTAGTAGTAGTGTGGATGGTTTTAATGTAGTACACCTCTGTATTGTTAAGTGAGGTTGTGTCAAGAGTATTGTCATGCAGGAAAAGTGTCGTGCTGGGCTCAAATGTGATACCTTTTGTTGTAACAGGATAACAGACACTGCATGTGGTACCTTTTCAGTTAGTAAAGTTAAATAAAGACACCAGTCCATCCGGTTAAGCCTGAGTGAGTGTCCAGCCCCTACCCTTGTACACCCACATCGTTCTCCACCCCCAAGGATCCAACGTCCCCATTCATATACCAGGGCCAACCCGGGACAGAAGCCAATCAACCCACCTGCATGTCCCCGGAGTGCAGGAGGAAACCAGAGCACCCGGAGGAAACCACGCAGGCACAGGGAGTACATGCAAACTCCAGGCAGGCAGCGCCATGATTGGGATTCGAACCAGCGACCCCCTTCACTGCTAGGCGAGAGTGCTAACCACTACACCGCTGATGCTACCAGTGCTTGTACACAGGGTGGAAGTACTCTCGTTGCACTGTCTAATTCTGTAGAGTAATCCTTCCTCTAAAACCACCTGTGCCTCTTCCTCTATGAGACCCCTCTGGTTCTGCCTCAGCAGTGTACTCTTCTGCATCCTCCTATCCTTCATCACCTTGCACAAAAACCTTTACTTTCACATTCTTTTTTGCCTTTGTTTTCAAATACTTCTCAGAATGCTTAGCATATTGTAAAACATCTAAAACTGATGCAGTTCGGTAAGTAACCATGTTTTTAACAATGTAATCCTTATGATCCTGTTTCAATCCATTTAAAAAAAACAATCTTTAGCTGTTATTAATATGCACTATACACATCCTCAGCTTCAGGGAGCCCGGAGAACACTCTAAAAATCTCTCGTAATTTATTTAGGTAGTCACTGACACTTTTCTTGTCTTCTTGTACTGTCATATTTATTTTTTGCCAATCAGTCCGTTGTACCCATCTAAGATGGCATCTGTTCAGTAAGGCAGTCAACCTGTTCCCTAAGTCTGGGCTTTCTGGAGGCAATGGATCCCCCCCCCCCCCGTCCCTGTGCATTGCTGGGGCACCCAGTGCATGAGTTATGGCATCAGTTAATGTTTCAAGGATCAATCTGTTCATCTCCAGGACTGAACTACTGTCTGGAGAGATTGAGGAAGTGGAGTTGGGGTTTTGTTCAGAGGTGGTTCCTTTGACAGGGGTGGATGTCACAGGGAAGGTGTTACTCTGGGCAGTTACTTGCACCTGAGGGGGAGGACCATTATAAGGAGGTGGTCTCTGGGTATAGCAGATGAGATCATCCTCTTTGTCCACTAGGGACAATTGGGCTTGGCATTTTTCCTTTGTTCTTCCTTCTACCCTAATTCTAGCATGCTGAAGCCAATACTCCGCCATTTCCAACCCATACCTTTTTTGAACTTTGGGTCCTGACAATTTAAGCTTATCCACAGGGCCCCAAAATAGAACTTTCTTTCTTTTTAATTCTTTTTTTTAGTATTCTGATTCAGAACTTAGCCTTTTGACTTTATAAATGTACCCAAATATAAACAGCATTGCATCATTAACACTTCACAGTTGAAAGTCTGTGAATTTTAAAAATAACTCCAATCCAATATAAATATTTACTTTATGACTATTATTCAGACTTTCTTTCCACCAAAAGTCCTAATATTTTCACAGATGCACAAATTGACTTCTGTCAGGCAATGTGCATTTTCTTGTTTCCGAGAAACAGCTTCTTGACCATCATAGTAATGAAAACATTCTCAGCCTTTTTTTTCTTTTCTTTTCACATTCATCAAGCCACCTGATAATAATTCTACAACATTCTATTCACTCCAAAGTGCAATCTACCTTTTCCCAGCTACTCAAACTATAAACAATTTCTGCCACTTGCTTCCTGTAACACCGTGGCATGCTAAAATAATAAAGCAACCTGGTGTTGTCAGTGTACCTTCTTTTTCTTTTATGCTAAGTTTCAATATTTACAATATAACCCTTCTGTATTGTCATAGCTAATCAAGGGTTAACTTTTACAACTTCTGGCAGGAGCAATCCTTACATGAGGGGAGGGGAGAGAGTTCAGTGCCTTGGCTTCTTATCTTCTTCTTAGAAATACGCAGCACAAAAACATGTAAACGAACAAAGCAATACAAGAGAAAAAACATCAGCACTCCCCACACTATCGAGAGAATCAAAAAGGGTTAAACATGAACAAAGATAAAGTAAACACACACAGAAGAAAGTTAGCCTTGCGATCTTTTTAGATCACTTAACTAAACAGCGCTTAAATAGTCAGGCATTCAACCTCTGACATTCGGTATACCTCAAATCTTTTTGTTATCTGTCCGGACAGCGGGCGACGTAATTTTTTACCTTAGACAACGTCCCCAAGTGTCTCTGTCTACGAGCACTGGACCACCTAGAATATTATAGGATCAATACCAATGTCGGCAATTACAACACATTAAACCAGAAGCAAAGAGAAAGAGAAGAAAAGACTCTTAGAAAGAATTAAGAATAATTTAAATTATCTTACCTCTCAAACACCTGGACTGGATCACACAAGGTTCGGAAACAGACAGTGGAATCCAGATCTTTTGCCCCCGCCCCTTTTTCACCAATAACATTGAATGGGGGGACTTTAATCGTTCGGTGAGCTTCAAAGTCCAATACTCACCGAAGTTTTGTCGGGGCAGTCTGATCTGAAAACCAGCGTGTTGCTTCCGGCTCAGAGGACCAAAAATGTTAGGAACTTCCCTTGTGATCAGTCAAAACTCCAGATGTATTTGAGAAGCAAACAATTTATTTCTGATGTGGCCCACAACAGGGAGACATGCTTACAGGACAAGCTGCAGAAAAAAGTCCCAACAAAAGAATATCTCTCTCTCTCCTCATACCCTACAAGAATAACACCTCTATGCTTCTATTGGCTGAGGGAACATAAATAACGTTGTCATGGCACAGGATGGCACTTTATTTGCTATTCATGTTCCCGTACATTCTTAGGCTATCATATTAAGTTAAATCTAATCATCCTACCTACTATGGAGTTAATTAAGACAAAACAATACAATGAGTTAATACAATAATGTGCTCAGAAGTAAGCTTTTTAACAAATCAGTCTCAGGACTATTGTTTTTCTAATAGTCACACAATAAACATTTAAAACTTTTCTAACACCTTCCACCTGACGTTTCCACCTTTCGTGCTCTCAAAATACAAACCCCCTTTGGGGATGCACTCACCAGAAAATCAAGGATATAAGAGCCTTCAATATGTCAAACCATTATATTCTTTGGTCGTGGAAAATCAAGGATATAGGAGCCTTCAATATGTCAAACCATTATATTCTTTGGTCGCTAGATGTCACCATAATGGGGTGGTCCGGTGTTCATAAAGGAAACAAGATCATACCAACATAGTGTAATATTGTCTAAATACCTTTATTAAAGATCCCCTATATAAAATATGCGTACCAAATATAATAAAAAACAATCGCATTAGATATGTGTACTGTGCCTTATTCCTCGTGGTGAACCCCCTTAGGTAACCGCGAACGTCCGCTCTGTCCGTTCGGTTCACTTCCTGGTACCTTGGTTTGTTCACGATCGAGTGAATGGAACGCACACGTCACTTCCGGTGTGTGTTACGCCCTGGCGCGTTTTGTCATTTCCGACTTCGTCTGAGGGCGTAACACAACACACCGTAAGTCAGCAGATATCCATTCACTCGATCGTGAACAAACCAAGGTACCAGGAAGTGAACCGAACGGACAGAGCGGACGTTCGTGGTTACCTAAGGGGGTTCACCACGAGGAATAAGGCACAGTACACATATCTAATGTGATTGTTTTTTATTATATTTGGTACGCATATTTTATATAGGGGATCTTTAATAAAGGTATTTAGACAATATTACGCTATGTTGGTATGATCTTGTTTCCTTTATGAACACCGGACCACCCCATTATGGTGACATCTAGCGACCAAAGAATATAATGGTTTGACATATTGAAGGCTCCTATATCCTTGATTTTCCACGACCAAAGAATATAATGGTTTGACATATTGAAGGCTCTTATATCCTTGATTTTCTGGTGAGTGCATCCCCAAAGGGGGTTTGTATTTTGAGAGCACGAAAGGTGGAAACGTCAGGTGGAAGGTGGTTCCGATCTTTCTTCTTTTCACAAGTTGGACTCTATCACCACTTTTTCAAGAGCACAAATGAATAACATCTGAACAAGATTCTGCATGTTGAGCGCTGCTATATATATATTTAATTAGTGGACTTTTTGTGTTTGAAGTTTTAATCTCGTTTTTTATATATATACAATTTTATATGGTGTATGTTTTAATAAGCAGCAGCTATTATTATTATTATTATTATTATTCTTCTGATTTAATCGAATTTCTTGGGGATCAGAAGCATTGGTCCAAAGGGGTTTTCTTTTAAATCATAATCCTGAAGCGCTGAGTTGTGTGCTATTGTAGTTAGGGACGGTAAATTTTCAGCACGCAGGCTTGGAATACCTTTGAAACATTGTATAGCTAGAAGTGGTGTATTTCTGTCGGCAGCTGACAGGATCAGGTTGTTCAGCCCTAGTGTGAAGTCTGGATTATCCGTCTGTGGTGTTAGTGGGCCTGGACATATGGTTAGGTCGGAGAGTTGTGTTATTTTTTGCAGGTTTTTTAGTGTTTCCCCAATCAAAGGGTTTTGTTCGAGTTGAGTAGGGCATGTGTCCCACAGTATCCATGGTGAGTAAGTCACCGGTATAGGGCCTATGGCATTTTCAAGTGTCACCCAATCTTTATTCTTTGCGTGGCAGGTCCAATCTATGGTCCTAGTGAGGTGTGTGGCCAGGTAGTCATTTTTGAAGTTAGGGAAACTCATGCCTTTGTTTTGTTTGTCCCTTGTAAGTAGTTGGTTTCCTCTTAGCTTTTTGGAGGCCCAAATTCCCTACATAAAGCGTGTATGGATCTAAAGAACCTTTCTGGAAGACTGATGGGAATGGTCTGTAAAAAAAAGGATCTGGGGCAGGATCGACGTTTTGATAATGGCTGCTCTGCCGAACCATGAGAAGTGTTTTAATGTCCACCTTTCTAGGTCTTTAGATATATTTTGTAGGAGGGGGGTGCAAATTTTTCATGTATAATGAATCTAGTTTTGGTGTTTACCATATCCCTAGATATTTTAGGGTGGTAGTCTCCCACTGGAACTTACAATTCTCTTGCGTGTGTTTTCGCGTGTGTTCGCTTAGTGTCAAATTTAGGGCCTCAGATTTTTTGTAATTAATTTTGAAATTCAATATATATATCTATAATGAGTGAAAATGTTGCATAGGTTGCACATGATGATATGTAGCAAAGATATGAAAAATAAAAGGTCATCTGCGTATGCCGTGTATTTATAAGTTCTGGGTCCTACTTGAAAGCCATGTATACATGATGTGGCATTCACTGTGCAAATTAAAGGTTCCACAGTGACAATAAACAATAGGGGTGAGAGGGGGGCATCCCTGACGTGTACCATTCTGTATTGCTACAGTGTTCGAAAGTGTCTAATTGATTTACATTTTTGCTGTTGGGTTATAATAGAGGGCCTTAATCCAAGCTAGTATGTGAGGTTTCAGTCCAATGTGGGTGCATTAGGCTACCAGAATGTCCCACGACACACGGTCAAAGGCTTTCTCTGCGTCAGTAGAGAGTAGCATTCTTTCAAAGTCGTCTGTGCTCTGTGTATAAGTGTCATGGTTATGCAATAGAGTTCGTCTGCTTACCTGTCTGCATGTGTTCATTTCTAGAGACCAGCCGAGCCTCACCTGACTGCTTTTATAATCCATCCTCTGGCATGGCTCTACCCTAGCTCCTTTAGACAACTCTATATTAACCTGTGCACTGCTAGCCTATCCTGCTGATCAACCTTTGCGTGTTAGCTTCCTGTTTCCTGCCGTGTGCTCTGCTACTGTTTTCCGTTACCGACTTTGGCGTGTCTTGATTATCCCTGTTTGACTGTGATCCTGACCTTTTGGCGTGTACCCGACTATTCTTGTCTGCTTGTGGCCCCGACCTTGGCTTTGTCCCTCACCATCCCTATCCTCCTGTTGCCTACTGTGGGTGTGAGCTGGGGGACCCTGGGGGTCGCGACCTGGAGCCAGTTGCAGCCAAGTCCATCCTCACCACTCGAGGCTCTGGTGAACACCTGCTGGCTCTTAGACTCCGCTCCCCAGGGAATCTTACGCTCTAACCCCAGTGGGATCTGTCCCCCGTCTGCAGCAGTCAGCCGTAGGGTCCACAACCTTGCGGTGCACCCCTAAACCCTACGGTGTGCATCTGTCACCTAGGCTCTAGGTGACCTGACAGTTTGATCAGCCATGGACCCGGCTGACGTGCCGCTCCCTGCAGTCGATCCATTGCAGAGCATAGTGCGGAGACTCGAGACCCAGGAATCTAATCAGACTCAGGTGATGCGATTCCTTCAGGATCTGGCTTGCCGCTTTGAGCAGCTACAGGCTTCCTTGGGAACCCCGAACCTGCAGCCTCAAGTACAGTTTGTGACTGCACCTATCGCACCAGTCGCATCCACGCATTCTTTATTACTGCCAGCTCCGTCCCGTTTCTCTGGGGACTCCAAGGCCTGCAGGAGCTTCCTCAGCCAATGCACCATTCATTTTGAGCTCCAGCCTCAAAACTTTCTGTCCGATCGGGCAAAGGTAGCCTATATAATTTCCCTCCTCTCCGGTGAAGCTTTAGCCTGGGCTGCTCCCCTGTGGGAGAAAAATGATCCAGTGGTTTTCAGCCTGTCCAACTTCTTGAAGCTCTTTCGTAACATCTTTGAGGAGCCAGCTCGGGTTTCTTCTGCGGCTAGTGCCCTTTTACGCCTTCGCCAAGAATCTTGTTCAGTGGACCAATATGCACTTCAGTTCCGTATCCTTACGGCGGAATTGAGCTGGAACAATGAGGCCCTGGTCGCAACCTTTTTACATGGCCTCTCTGACAGAGTGAAGGACGAATTAGCAGGAAGAGCTATCCCCGCCGGTCTGGACGATGTAATTTCCTTATGTAATCAGATTGAAATTCGTTTCCAGGAGAGGTCCTTAGAAAAAAGACGCCAGCACCCCCTAGGTTCTAGTCAGCCTGAGCTTTTTCCCCGTCGCCCTGTGGAGCATCCTCTGTGTGCTGAGGAACCCATGCAGCTGGGCCGGACCAGATTAACCCTCGAAGAACGTGCTAGACGCAGAACTCTGGGCTTGTGTCTTTATTGTGGGGGCAAGGGTCATTTTCGTGACTCCTGCTCGCTCCGTCCGGGAAACGCTCGGGTCTAATACATTTGGAAGGTGGAGTATTGGACTCAGAAACATCACCTTCTCGTCTTCTTCTTCCGGTGTTCCTCCATGTAGGCACTTCTTCCCAATCGGTCCTAGCATATCTGGACTCTGCAATTTTATGGACTGGAGAACTGCTTCTACTATGAAGCTTACACTTTCTCCCCTCGCTACTCCACTAGTAGTCTCGGCAATTGATGACACTGTGCTCCCAGGGGGCCCTATCTGTTTCCAGACGCTACCTATTAGGATGTTGGTAGGGATACTCCACCAGGAGTGGATCTCCTTCCTCATTCTACCCAAGGCCTCTACCCCATTGTATTGGGCCTTCCTTGGCTACAGCTCCACTCGCCACATGTGGACTGGGTCTCTGGGCAGATCCTGGCCTGGGGTCCATCGTGTTTCTCGTCTTGTCTTCCCAAGGTGACCCCCAAGAGGAAACTTCCCATTGCTACCACATCTGTATCGTCCGATCTTCCCGTGGCATACAGCGAATTTCCGGGATGTGTTCTGCAAGAAGTCTGCTGAGGTGCTTCCTCCTCACAGATCTTTTGACTGTGCTATTGACCTTGTCCCTGGAGCAACCCTGCCCAGGGGTCGTACCTACCCTTTGTCCATTCCAGAGACCCAGGCCATGTCTGAGTATGTCGCCGAGAATCTGGAGAGAGGTTTCATCCAGAAATCCTCATCGCCTGCAGGAGCAGGGTTCTTTTTCGTTGCCAAAAAGGATGGTACCCTCAGACCCTGCATCGACTATAGAGGTTTAAACGCTGTTACTATTAAAAACCGCTACCCCTTACCTCTAATATCTGAGCTATTTGACAGGTTGAAGGGGGCTTCCATTTTCACTAAGTTGGATCTCAGAGGTGCATACAATCTCATTCGAATACGGGAAGGTGACGAATGGAAGACCGCGTTTAACACTAGGGACGGGCATTACGAATACTTGGTTATGCCTTTTGGTTTGTGTAATGCTCCAGCTGTGTTCCAGAACTTTGTCAATTAAATATTCAGGGATCTACTGTACCAGTTTGTTGTCATCTATCTGGATGATATTCTCATCGTTTCCGAAAATCTGCCTGCTCACAGAAACCTTGTACGCCCCGTACTTCAGTGCCTTAGAGAGAACAATCTCTATGCCAAGATGGAGAAATGTTCCTTTGAATGTTCCGAGGTCCTGTTTCTGGGATGTTTTTGTTTCTAGTGCGGGTCTTCGCATGGATCCCGGAAAGGTCTCAGCCATTACCAACTGGCCCCTTCCCGCTAGCCTCAAGGCCACACAGCGCTTTCTTGGCTTCACAAATTATTATAGGCAGTTCATAAGGAATTACTCTTCCATTGCTGCGCCTATTATCGCTTTGACCAAGAAGGGTGCGAATGCCAAAGACTGGCCTTCCGAGGCTGTCTCTGCGTTTCACGATCTGAAACAGGCCTTTGTCTCTGGACCCCTCTTGAGGAGACCAAATCCTGAGGACCCATTTTTTATTGAAGTAGACGCTTCTTCGATGGGGGTGGGAGCTGTGCTTCTTCAGGACTTTGAGAAGAAACGTCAACCATGTGCATTCTTCTCCAAAAAAAATTCTCAGGCAGAGAGAAATTATGCCAATGGTGATCGGGAACTTCTCGCAATTAAATTGGCGTTGGAGGAGTGGCGTCATCTCTTGGAAGGTTCCCCTCACTCCATAACGATCTTTACTGAGCATAAGAATCTACAGTACCTACAGAATGCTAAACGTCTGAACCCCAGACAGGCCAGGTGGGGTCTCTTCTTTTCTCGTTTTAAATTCACGATTACGTACAAACCTGGTTCCTGCAACGGTCGAGCTGATGCGCTCTCTAGGTCATTTGACACTTTGGACGAGGAGTCCAACCCTGATCCTGAGCCGATCATTCCTACCTCTTACATTGTTGCCCATTCTACCACCCTGGAATCAAAAATTCCTCCTGGTAAGACCTTTGTTCCCATGGAGCTAAGAACTAAGATCCTTTGTTGGGGACATGATTACAAGGTGGCAGGTCATGCTGGGTTCCTCCGATCCTTCCTGCTCATCAGTCGTCACTACTGGTGGCCTAATCTCCGCTCGGATGTTAAAGACTATGTTAAGGCTTGTCACGTCTGTGCTCAGTCTAAATCTTCCACTCAAGCCCCTGCTGGTCTTCTCATGCCCTTGCCCATTCCTAAGGAGCCCTGGTCTCATATCGCCATGGATTTTATCACTGATCTTCCACTATCGGAGAATAATACGGCCATTTGGGTAGTAATCGATCGGTTCTCCAAGATGGCTCATTTTGTTCCTCTTCCTGGTCTCCCTTCTGCCCCTGCCTTGGTTCCCATTTTTGTACGAGAGATTTTCCTCCTTCATGGTGTTCCTTCTCATGTCGTTTCGGACAGGGGTGTGCAATTTACTTCTCGTTTTTGAAGAGCCTTTTGCAAATCCCTCGACATTACCTTGGATTTTACCTCTTCTTATCATCCCCAATCCAATGCCAAGACTGAGAGAGTTAATCAGGAGTTGGAGGTTTTTCTCCGTACCTTGGTCTCTGCCCATCATGATGATTGGGCATCACTATTACCGTGGGCTGAGTTCTCCCACAATAATCATGTCAACGTCAGTTCTCAGAAAACACCCTTTGTCACTGTTTATGGAAGACATCCTCAGCTTCCTCTTCCTATGACTTGTTCTTCTGACATTCCAGCTTTGGCTACTGTTCAGGAATCATTAAATTCCATGTGGGCTGACGTTCATGATTCCCTCCAGAAAGCTGCCAACAAATTCAAGAGTTTTGCTGACTGTCGCAGGCATAAGCCACCTTCTGTCACGTACCTTTAAGCAGAGCCCGGAGTGCAGGGAGTGGCCTCTCGTAGACCTCTGACTCGAGAGACCCTGGTAGTGGTGACAGGGGCTCAGGAGCACAGAGGAGCACAAGTGCCTGACCGGATAGCAGGTGGTAGAGGCAGAAGACTGTTGAAGGAGGAGGTGTATTGTAGTCCGGTGTCTGAATGCAGGCAAAGGTGAGATAAGTTCCAGCAGACAGCAGAAGGGTTCCTGTAGTCCAGCAACGGTATACAAGTGATTGCAGGAAGTGACAAACAACGGAGGGGTATTGTAGTCCAACAATGGATGCAGGTGCAATGGATATGCGGAAGCGGAAGAGTCCAGTAGTCTGCGGCCAGAGATAGAAGGCTACAAACGCAGAAGGAGTACAGCCAGATATTGCGGAGGACTGGGAGGTGTCCTGTAGTACAACAGCAAGCAACTTACAGTTGACGGATGGTGTAACAGTCCAGGTCAGGCACAGGCGGGCAGATCAGGTACAGAAACGGAATCCAGAAGAGTAGTCGGGTACAAGCCAAAGTCGGGGGGCAGGCAGCAAACAGCAGAGTCGGGAACAAGCCGGGTTCGATACGGATCAGGGTACAGGTACAGATACAGGTACAGGTTCAGGTTCAGATTCAGATACGGATCACCAGGACGCACAGGAACGCTGTTGATCAGGCAGCAAGGCAGTGAGGCATGGATCCAGTTTAAATAGCGCTATTGGCGCCAATTTGCGTCAAACGGCCGCGCGCGCACCCGCGTGCGCGCGCACGCGCGCACCGCCGATCGCGGTAACGCTCCTGGAACTGGGCAAGAGATCTTCTGCGACTTTCGCCGCTCGGACGTCCGTGAGGAGGATCTTCCTGACACCTTCTCTTCAGCCAGGAGACAAAGTCTGGCTCTCCATCAGGAACATCAAACTCCGGGTTCCTTCCCTCAAATTTGGCCCAAGATTCATTGGTCCATACACCATAATTTTTAAACTGAATCCGGTTTGTTTCAAGCTCCAGATTCCCAAAAGCCTCAAAATCTCTAACTCCTTCCATGTTGCCCTTCTGAAGCCTTTAGTCCTCAATAAGTTTTCTCGTCCTCTCTCTACCGTAGCACCGGTCTCTGAGGATGATCAGGAGTATGAGGTTAGCCAAATTTTGGATTCCCGACTCTGTAGAGGCATTCTCCAGTACCTCGTGCACTGGAAAGGTTTTGGTCCTGAGGAGAGGTTGTGGATTTCGGCTTCCGAGGTCTTTGCACCTCGTCTGTTGAGGAAGTTTCATTTGAAGTTCCCCTCTAAACCTGGTCCCAGGCGGGGAAGGGGGAGGCCTCGTAAGAGGGGGGGGTACTGTCATGGTTATGCAATAGAGTTCGTCTGCTTACCTGTCTGCATGTGTTCATTTCTAGAGACCAGCCGAGCCTCACCTGACTGCTTTTATAATCCATCCTCTGGCATGGCTCCACCCTAGCTCCTATCAGACAACTCTATATTAACCTGTGCACTGCTAGCCTATCCTGCTGATCAACCTTTGTGTGATAGCTTCCTGTTTCCTGCTGTGTGCTCTGCTACTGTTTTCCGTTACCGACTTTGGCGTGTCTTGACTATCCCTGTTTGACTGTGATCCTGACCTTTTGGCGTGTACCCGACTATTCTTGTCTGCTTGTGGCCCCGACCTTGGCTTTGTCCCTCACCATCCCTATCCTCCTGTTGCCTACTGTGGGTGTGAGCTGGGGGACCCTGGGGGTCGCGACCTGGAGCCAGTTGCAGCCAAGTCCATCCTCACCACTCGAGGCTCTGGTGAACACCTGCTGGCTCTAAGGCCGCGTACACACGCGCGGACTGTTCGCCCAACCCTGTTCGTCAAACAGTTTCGGCAAATAGTCCGCTCAAAATTTGCATGAGCGGACTTGCCCACACACGAGCGGACTGTTTCAGCGAACTGTTTGCCAAACAGTCCGCTCAACTTTTGAAATGAACGGACTCGCCCACGTAAGGCGGAGGCAAATCCGCCCATTTCGAGCGCGTGTACAGGTAGGCGGGGCCCGCGAAGGAGACGTCGCGGGCTCCGCCGCCTGGAATGGGCTTAAAGGGGAACCCCAACGCTGAAAAAAATCGGCGTGGGGGTTCCCCCAAAGTCCACAACAGACCCTTGTCCGAGCACGCTACCCGGCCGGCCAGGAAAGGGGGGCGAGCGAGCGCGCCCCCCCCTCCTGAGCCGTACCAGGCCGCGTGCCCTCAACATGGGGGGTGCCTTGGGGAAGGGGGGGCCGCGCGGCCCCCCCACCCCAAAGCACCTTGTCCCCATGTTGATGAGGACAAGGGCCTCTTCCCGACAACCCTGGCCGTTGGTTGTCGGGGTCTGCGGGCGGGGGGCTTATCGGAATCCGGGAGCCCCCTTTAAGAAGGGGGCCCCCGGATACCGGCCCCCCACCCTATGTGAATGTGTATGGGGTACAATGTACCCCTACCCATTCACCTGTGAAATAAAGTACAAAAAAAACACAACACAGGGAAAAAATATTTTATTGCACAGCTCCGGGGGTCTTCCGTCTTCGGGGGTCTTCTCGCCGGACTCCTCCGCTATCTTCGTGTAGCTCTTTTACTAGCGGAGGAGTCCGGCTTTCTTCCTCCCCGCCGCCGGCCTCTTCTCCCGACTTCGGGGGTCTTGTCCCCCTCTTCGGTTCTTCTGCCGGGCCACCGCGCCTTCTTGTAGCTCTTTTGCAGGCGGTGGCCCGGTCTTCTGTCGCCGCTGCCTTCCGTTCTTCTGTCGCCGCCTTCGGTTCTTCTGCCGGGCCACCGCGCCTTCTTGTAGCTCTTTTACAGGCGGTGGCCCGGTCTTCTGTCACCGCTGTCGTCGCCGCCGCCGCCTTCCGTTCTTGTTCTTCTTCTTGTTCTTCTTCTTCTTCTCCTGGAGATGTTGACTCGACGAGCTCTCCGGCCGGAATGCCAGGGACACGCTCCGCTGCCACTTATATAGTGACAATGGGGCGGTGTCACATGGTATATGTCACATGGGTTGGTCACATGGGTTGATGTCACATGGGGACTATGACATCGTAAGGGGGCGGGGTCACCATGTGACCAACCCATGTGACATATACCATGTGACACCGCCCCATTGTCACTATATAAGTGACCGCACAGCGCGGCTCTGGCATTCCGGCCGGAGAGAGCGACGTGTCAACAGCTCCTGGAGAAGAAGAAGAAGAAGAACGGAAGGCGGCGGCGACGACAGCGGCGACAGAAGACCGGGCCACCGCCTGTAAAAGAGCTACAAGAAGGCGCGGTGGCCCGGCAGAAGAACCGAAGGCGGCGACAGAAGAACGGAAGGCAGCGGCGACAGAAGACCGGGCCACCGCCTGCAAAAGAGCTACAAGAAGGCGCGGTGGCCCGGCAGAAGAACCGAAGAGGGGGACAAGACCCCCGAAGTCGGGAGAAGAGGCCGGCGGCGGGGAGGAAGAAAGCCGGACTCCTCCGCTAGCAAAAGAGCTACACACAGATAGCGGAGGAGTCCGGCGAGAAGACCCCCGAAGACGGAAGACCCCCGGAGCTGTGCAATAAAATATTTTTTCCCTGTGTTGTGTTTTTTTTTGTACTTTATTTCACAGGTGAATGGGTAGGGGTACATTGTACCCCATACTCATTCACATAGGGTGGGGGGCCGGTATCCGGGGGCCCCCTTCTTAAAGGGGGCTCCCGGATTCCGATAAGCCCCCCGCCCGCAGACCCCGACAACCAACGGCCAGGGTTGTCGGGAAGAGGCCCTTGTCCTCATCAACATGGGGACAAGGTGCTTTGGGGTGGGGGGGCCGCGCGGCCCCCCCTTCCCCAAGGCACCCCCCATGTTGAGGGCACGCGGCCTGGTACGGCTCAGGAGGGGGGGCGCGCTCGCTCGCCCCCCTTTCCTGGCCGGCCGGGTAGCGTGCTCGGACAAGGGTCTGGTGTGGACTTTGGGGGAACCCCCACGCCGATTTTTTTCGGCGTTGGGGTTCCCCTTTAAGCCCATTCCAGGCGGCGGAGCCCGCGACGTCTCCTTCGCGGGCCCCGCCTACCTGTACACGCACTCGAAATGGGCGGACTTTCCGAGCGGGAACAGTTTGCTCATTTCGAAAGTAGCCTACACACGGGCGGACTGTTCGCTCAAACACAGTTTCAGCGGACAGTTTTTCGGAATTTCCGAAAGACTTTGTCCGTCCAACTGTCCGCTGAAACTGTCCGCTGAAAGCCCACACACGGGCGGACTGTCCGTCCAAACACTGTTCAGCGGACAAGGTTGGGCGAACAGTCCGCCCGTGTGTACGCGGCCTTAGACTCCGTGCACCAGGGAATCTTACGCTCTAACCCCAGTGGGATCTGTCCCCCATCTGCAGCAGTCAGCCGTAGGGTCCACAACCTTGCGGTGCACCCCTAAACCCTACGGTGTGCAACTGTCACCTGGGCTCTAGATGACCTGACAATAAGGTTTAAAGCCTTTATCACATTGTCTTTAGCTTCCCTACCCAACATAAAACCCACCTGCTCTGGGCCTATCAATTGATGTAATAATGGCCTTAGTCTGTTTGGCAGGATTTTGGCGTACAGCTTTAGATCGACGTTTATCCACTTGACCACTGGGCACTTAAACCCCCTTCCTAACCAGACCAATTTTCAGCTTTCAGTGCTTTCACATTTTGAATGACAATTACTCATGCAACACTGTACCTATATGAAATTTTTGTCTTTTTTTTTTTTCTTCACACAAATAGAGCTGTCTTTTGGTGGTATTTAGTCACCGCTGTTTTTTTTTATTTTTTGTGTTATAAAAGGAAATTCAGTAAAAAAAAAAAAAATGAATGTTTCTGTTATAAAATTTAGCAAACTAGTAATTTTTCTTCATAAATTTTGGCCAAAATGTATACTACTACATATCTTTGGTAAAATTAAGTACAAATCGGTGTATATTATTTGGTCTTTGTGAAAGTTATAGAGTCCACAAGCTATGGTGCTGATATCTGAAAATTGATCACATCTGAAGTACTGATGGCCTATCTCATTTCTTGAGAACTTAACATGCCAGAAAAGTACAAATACCTCCTAAATGACACCTTTTTGGAAAGAAGACTTTCCAAGGTATTTAGTAAGAGGCATGGTGAGTTTTTTGAAGTTGTCATTTTTTCCCACAATTCTTTGCAAAATCAAGATTTTTTTTTTTCTTTTTCACAAAATTGTCATATGAGCAGGTTATTTCTCACACACAGCATATGCATACCACAAATTACACACCAAAACACATTCTGCTATTACTCCCGAGTATGGCGATACCACATGTGTGAGACTTTTACACAGCGTGGCCACATACAGAGGCCGAACATGCAGGGAGCACCTTCAGGCGTTCTGGAGCACCCAGGCCAATTCTGACATTTCTCTCCTACATGTAAAAATCATCATTTCTTTGCTAGAAAATTACATAGAACCTCAAAACATTATATATGTTTTTTTAGCAAAGACCCTAGAGAATACAATGGTAGTCATTGCAACTTTTTATCTCGCATGGTATTTGCGCAGTAATTTTTCGACCGTGTTTTTTTGGAAACAAAAACTGTTTTGTGCTTTAACCACTTTCAGACCGGACCATTTTGCTGGTCAATGACCAGAGGTCTTTTTACAATTTGGCACTGCACTGCTTTAACTGGTAATTGCGCGGTCATGCAATGTTGTACCCAAACAAAATTTGCGTCCTTTTCTTCCCACAAATAGAGCTTTCTTTTGATGGTATTTGATTGCCTCTGCGATTTTTATTTTTTGCGATATAAACGTAAAAAGACCGCAAATTTTGAAAAAAAATGATATTTTTGTTATTAGAAAAATCCAATAAACTCAATTTTAGTCATACATTTAGGCCAAAATGTATTCAGCCACATGTCTTTGGTAAAAAAAAAAGTCAATAACTGTATATTTATTGGTTTGCGCAAAAGTTGTCACATCTACAAACTAAGGTACGTTTTCTGGAATTTACGCAGCTTTTAGTTTAAGACTGCCTATCTCATTTCTTGAGGTGCTAAAATGGCAGGGCAGTACAAAACCCCCCCAAATGACCCCATTTTGGAAAGTAGACCCCCTAAGGAAATTGATAAGTGGCATGTTGAGCCCATTGAATATTTTATTTTTTTGCCTCAAGCGATTGAATGACAAAAAAAATAATTTTTTTTTTTTACACAAAGTTGTCACTAAATTATATATTGCTCACACATGCTATGGGCATATGTGAAATGACACCCCAAAATAAATTCTGCTGCTTCTCCTGAGTACGGGGATACCACATATGTGGGATTTTTTGGGAGCCTAGCCGCGTACGGGGCCCCGAAAACCAAGCACCGCCTTCAGGCTTTCTAAGGGCGTAAATTTTTGATTTCACTTCTCACTACCTATTACAGTTTTGAAGGCCATAAAATGCCAAGATGGCACAAAACCCCCACAAATGACCCCATTTTAGAAAGTAGACACCCCAAGCTATTTGCTGAGAGGCATGTTGAGTCCATGGAATATTTTATATTTTGTCACAAGTTGCGGGAAAATTACAAACTTTTTATTTTTATTTATTTTTTTCACAAAGTTGTCACTAAATGATATATTGCTCACGCATGCCATGGGCATATGTGAAATGACACCCCAAAATAAATTCTGCTGCTTCTCCTGAGTACGGGGATACCACATATGTGGGACTTTTTGGGAGCCTAGCCGCGTACGGGGCCCCGAAAACCAAGCACCGCCTTCAGGCTTTCTAAGGGCGTTACAGTTTTGAAGGCCATAAAATGCCAAGATGGCACAAACCCCTCCAAATGACCCCATTTTGGAAAGTAGACACCCCTAAATTTAGGGGTACACTAGTGAGACTAGGTAATAAATGGCGGGTGCCCTGAAACTATAAAAAAATAACTAACCAACCAGCGTCACCTGTAACAGTTATATGGTGATCACTGGTGAAAGGGTTAACTAGGGGGCAATCAGGGGGCTTTATGCGGTAGTATATGGGGGTCCCTGGCGCTATAAAAAGCTGCGGCGAACCTAAATACCTACCTGCCTAACTAGCGTCACCTGTGACACTAATACAGCGATCAGAAAAACGATCGCTTATTAGGCTGGGTTCACACTGGAGCGATGCGGGAACGCCACGAATCCGCGGCGGGTTCCCGCATCGCATGCCTCCCGGCGGCAGTTCACACTGCCCTATGCGAACTGCTGGGAGTGTCAGTGAAATGTTAATGACACCCCCAGATCAGTTCGCATATCGCAGTGCAATCTGCAAACTCGGATCGCATGGTGTGAACACCCATGCGATCCGATTCTGCTGCGGACCAAAAAAAGGGTCACGTGCGAGTTTGCGGCGGGTGCGGCGCGAATTCAGCCATACTATCTGTATGGCTGAACTCGAATCGCACAGAGATCGGATGTGATTTGCACTGCAGTGCGGTGCGAATCACATCTGTTCTCATAAACCGCTGCAATGTGAACCCAGCCTTAGTGACACTGGCGACGGGGGGTGATCACGGGGTTAAACCTTTATTGGGGGGGTTAGGGAGGTACCTTAGAACTAAAGGGGGCTAACCCTAACTGCCCTAACAGTTATTACAGTCACAAATGACACCCGCCGGGTGATCAGGGGGTTAAACCTTTATTAGGTAATAAATGGCGGGTGCCCTGAAACTATAAAAAAAATAACTAACCAACCAGCGTCACCTGTAACAGTTATATGGTGATCACTGGTGAAAGGGTTAACTAGGGGGCAATCAGGGGGCTTTATGCGGTAGTATATGGGGGTCCCTGGCGCTATAAAAAGCTGCGGCGAACCTAAATACCTACCTGCCTAACTAGCGTCACCTGTGACACTAATACAGCGATCAGAAAAACGATCGCTTATTAGGCTGGGTTCACACTGGAGCGATGCGGGAACGCCACGAATCCGCGGCGGGTTCCCGCATCGCATGCCTCCCGGCGGCAGTTCACACTGCCCTATGCGAACTGCTGGGAGTGTCAGTGAAATGTTAATGACACCCGCAGATCAGTTCGCATATCGCAGTGCGATCTGCAAACTCGGATCGCATGGTGTAAACACCCATGCGATCCGATTCTGCTGCGGACCAAAAAAAGGGTCCCGTGCGAATTTGCGGCGGGTGCGGCGCGAATTCAGCCATACTATCTGTATACTATCTGTATGGCTGAACTCGAATCGCACAGAGATCGGATGTGATTTGCACTGCAGTGCTGTGCGAATCACATCCGTTCTCATAAACCGCTGCAATGTGAACCCAGCCTTAGTGACACTGGCGACGGGGGGTGATCACGGGGTTAAACCTTTATTTGGGGGGGTTAGGGGGGTACCCTAGAGCTAAAGGGGGCTAACCCTAACTGCCCTAACAGTTATTACAGTCACAAATGACACCAATGCAAAAAAAAAAAAAAATGCTATTGGTGTCACTGTGACTGGGGGGGCAGGGGTGATTGGGGGGGTGATCGGGGGGTGAAGGGGGGGTGTGAGTGTGCCTGGCATGTTCTACTGTGAAGTGTCATGTTGGTGCAACTCACCGATCCTCTCTCCTCGGTGCCGGAACGAAAAATACCGACACGGAGGAGAGATGACATCACTTCCTCTCCTGTGTTTACATTACAGGAGAGGAAGTGATGTCACGCCTCACTTCCATTCGTCAGGAGCGATCGAGAGGGGGTGGCCATGAATGAATGGCCGCCCCCTCATCCCGGATCGCTTCTGAACGAAAACCGACCGCCGCTGGCACCGGGGGGGGGGGGCCCGATCGGGCCCCCCACCCGCGGGAAGGCAGGGACGTACATGTACGCCCATATGCTTGCCCGTGCCATTCTGTCGACGTACATCGTCGTGCGGCGGTCGGCAAGTGGTTAAAAAAACAAACAAAAAACCCAGTAAAGTTAGCTCAGTGTTTTTGCATAATGTGAAAGATGAAGTTATGCTAAGTAAATAGATACCTAACATGCCACCCTTCAAAATTGGACACATTCGTGGAATGGCGCCAAGCTTTTCTACTTAAAAATCCCCATAGGTGACTCAGATTTTTTACTGGTTACATGTTTTGAGTTACAAGGAGGTCTAGGGCCAAAATTATTGCTCTCGCTCTAACGTTTGCAGCGATACCTCACTCACATGTGTGGTTTGAACACAGTTTTATATGTGGGCGGGACTTACATATGCGTTCGCTTCTGCATGCGAGCACACGGGGACAGGTGCACTTTACTTTTTTTTTTTTTTCATTTTACTTTATTTTCGTTTTGACACTTTTTTCCCCCAAAAATATTTTTTGATCACTTTTATTTCTATTACAAGGAATGTAAACATCCCTTGTAATAGGAATATGGCATGACAGGTCCTCTTAACAGTGAGATATGGGGTCAATTAGATCCCAAATCTCACCTCTAGACTGGGAAACCTGAATCGATCGTATCGGTGAGTCGGTAGAAGCATCTCGCCTCCCGTAAGAACGACCAAGCAGCGGAACAGCCAATATGATCATTCCTATCGTGTAGGGAATCGCCGGCTGAAAAAGCTGATATCTGAATGATGCCTGTAGCTGCACCCATCATTCAGATATCCCCACTCAAAGTCAATGACGTCATATGATGGCCGTTGGGCGGGAAGTGGTTACATTTTTTTTTTTTTTTAACACAAAGTTGTCCATTTATACAATATTTTTAAAACATACCAGCATGTACATACCAAAAAAACAAAATAGATTCTCCTACGCCTCCTGAGTACGGCAATACCACATGTGTGAGACTTCCACAGCCTGGCCACATACAGAGGCCGAGTACAGCCGAGCATGGCTGGGTATCGCCGAGCATGGCTGAGTATGACTAAGCATGGCCGAGTAGGGTTGCCACCTGTCCGGTTTTGACCCGGACAGTACGGGTTTAGGAGGCTGTGCCCGGGTTTCCCTCTGCCTCACACCCGGACAGCTGACAGGGGTACCATGGGGCCTCCTTTTACAAGCCCCAGCACACAGGGGGACCTGGACAGCAGGGGCATCGGAGCAGCGGGCGGGGGGAGCAATTACAGAGCAATCAAAACATATGGGAGAGCGGGCGACAGGCAGCTGCTGGTGCGGAAGGTTTTAATAAAATAAATGCTTAAAAGCAAACAATCCACTCACTCTCCATGTCAGAGCTGTATATGTCAGTCTGTGAAGTTGGACGTCCCATCCCCCCCTCCGATCTGCTCTTATCACTGAATCGCTGGAGGAAGCCGAGGATACAGAGCTGCGGGGAGACTGCAGTGAGCTGCCAGCCTGGGATGCTGTGACCAATCGGAGCATTCCAGAGGCTTAACCACGCCTCCATCATCAGAGGCTGACAGTTCACATGAGTTCACATGAGTTTCCCGATTCAGTGATAAGAGCAGCGTGGAGCGGAGGGGAGGATGGGACAGCCAACTTCACAGACTGACATATACAGCTCTGACATGCAGAGTGAGTGGATTGCTTTTAAGCATTTATTTTATTAAAAACTTCTGCACCAGCAGCTGCCTGTCGCCTCTCTCTCCCTTATGTTTTGACCCTTCTGTGTTTGCCACCCCCTCTGTAACTGCCCCCCCTCCTCTGTAATTTCCCCTCTCCTCTGTATTTGCACCCCTTTCATCTGTAATTGTCCCTCATTTCTCTGTAATTGCACCCCTCCTCTGTATTTGCACGGGTCCCTCCAGTCACACCGCACCCCCTCCTGTCACACCGCACCCCCTCCTGTCACACCGCACCCCCTCCTGTCACACCGCACCCCCTCCTGTCACACCGCACCCCCTCCTGTCACTCTGCACCCCCTCCTGTCACACTCTGCACCCCCTCCTGTCACACTCTGCACCCCCTCCTGTCACTCTGCACCCCCTCCTGTCACACTCTGCACCCCATCCTGTCACATCGCACCCCCTCCTGTCACACTCTGCACCCCCTCCTGTCACACTCTGCACCCCATCCTGTCACATCGCACCCCCTCCTGTCACATCGCACCCCCTCCTGTCACACCGCACCCCCTCCTGTCACACCGCACCCCCTCCTGTCACTCTGCACCCCCTCCTGTCTCACTCTGCACCCCCTCCTGTCTCACTCTGCACCCCCTCCTGTCACACTCTGCACCCCCTCCTGTCACACTCTGCACCCCCTCCTGTCACTCTGCACCCCCTCCTGTCACACTCTGCACCCCCTCCTGTCACACTCTGCACCCCCTCCTGTCACACTCTGCACCCCATCCTGTCACATCGCACCCCCTCCTGTCACACTCTGCACCACCTCCTGTCACACTCTGCACCACCTCCTGTCACACTCTGCACCACCTCCTGTCACACTCTGCACCACCTCCTGTCACACTGCATCCCCTCCTGTCACACCGCAGCACCACCTCCTGTCACACCGCAGCACCACCTCCTGTCACACCGCACCCCCTCTTGTCACACCGCACCGCACTGCCCTACTGACACCATTTACTGCTCTACTGACACTGTCAACTGCTCTACTGACACAATTTACTACCCTACTGACACTGTCCACTGCCCTACTGACACTGTCCACTGCTCTACTGACACCATTTACTGCCCTACTGACACCATTTACTGCCCTACTGACACAATTTACTGCCCTACTGACACCATGTACTGCCCTACTGACACCATGTACTGCCCTACTGACACTGCCCACTGCCCTACTGATACCATTTACTGCTCTACTGACACTGTCCACTGCCCTACTGACACCATTTACTGCCCTACTGACACAATTTACTGCCCTACTGACACCATGTACTGCCCTACTGACACCATGTACTGCCCTACTGACACTGCCCACTGCCCTACTGATACCATTTACTGCTCTACTGACACTGTCCACTGCCCTACTGACACCATTTACTGCCCTACTGACACAATTTACTGCTCTACTGACACTGTACACTGCCCTACTGACACTGTCCACTGCTCTACTGACACCATTTACTGCTCTACTGACACTGTCCACTGCCCTACTGACACCATTTACTGCCCTACTGACACCATTTACTGCTCTACTGACACTGTCAACTGCTCTACTGACACAATTTACTACCCTACTGACACTGTCCACTGCCCTACTGACACTGTCCACTGCTCTACTGACACCATTTACTGCCCTACTGACACCATTTACTGCCCTACTGACACCATTTACTGCCCTACTGACACAATTTACTGCCCTACTGACACCATGTACTGCCCTACTGACACTGCCCACTGCCCTACTGATACCATTTACTGCTCTACTGACACTGTCCACTGCCCTACTGACACCATTTACTGCCCTACTGACACAATTTACTGCCCTACTGACACCATGTACTGCCCTACTGACACCATGTACTGCCCTACTGACACCATGTACTGCCCTACTGACACCATGTACTGCCCTACTGACACTGCCCACTGCCCTACTGATACCATTTACTGCTCTACTGACACTGTCCACTGCCCTACTGACAGCATTTACTGCCCTACTGACACAATTTACTGCTCTACTGACACTGTACACTGCCCTACTGACACTGTCCACTGCTCTACTGACACCATTTACTGCTCTACTGACACTGTCCACTGCCCTACTGACACCATTTACTGCCCTACTGACACCATGTACTGCCCTACTGACACTGTCCACTGCCCTACTGATACCATTTACTGCTCTACTGACACTGTCCACTGCCCTACTGACACCATTTACTGCCCTACTGACACAATTTACTGCTCTACTGACACTGTCCACTGCCCTACTGACACTGTCCACTGCCCTACTGACACTGTCCACTGCCCTACTGACACTGTCCACTGCCCTACTGACAGCATTTACTGCCCTACTGACACAATTTACTGCTCTACTGACACTGTCCACTGCCCTACTGACACTGTCCACTGCCCTACTGACACTGTCCACTGCCCTACTGACACTGTCCACTGCCCTACTGACACCATTTACTGCCATACTGACACCATTTACTGCTCTACTGACACTGTCCACTGATCTACTGACACAATTTACTACCCTACTGACACCATTTACTGCTCTACTGACACTGTCCACTGATCTACTGACACCATTTACTGCCCTAATGACACAATTTACTGCCCTAATGACACCATGTACTGCCCTACTGACACTGTCCACTGCCCTACTGACACTGTACACTGTCCTACTGACACTGTACACTGTCCTACTGACACCATTTACTGCTCTACTGACACCATTTACTGCCCTACTGACACTGTCCACTGCCCTGCTGGCTGACAGTGTCCAATTTTAAGGTAGGCTATTGTCACTGACATTTCTTTTATTAATCGAATCATATTTTATGGGTACACTAAATGCTTTTGTTTTATTTAATCATGCCCATTTAAGTCCCTCCACTGTTAATGCAATTTGGCTATAGCAACTGTTCTGTGTAGCACACTTCATTACTACTCTTTTTGGGTAACCCAAGGTATTTTACAATCCTATAGCGTGTACTACAAAAAAATTGCAGTGCGCCGTGAAAATGTTCGGGTTTGGCTTGAAGAAAAGGTGGCAACCCTATGGCCGAGTATGGCTGGGTATCCCCGAGCATTTCAGAGTATGGCTGGGTATTGCAGGGTATCACCAAGTATGGCTGGGTATTGCTGGGTATGGCAGGGCTGAGTATGACAGTGTATTGCTGGATATGGCAGAGTATTGCAGGGTATGGCAGGATATTGCAGGTTATGGCAGGGTATGGCAGAGTATTGGCAGGGTATGGCAGAGTCCATTGTTACAAAGCAGGGCCGTGGGCACTACAGATCTAGCCCACAGCGCTGCTGCCACCAATCTCTCTCTCTCTCTCTCCCCTCTCACACTGTATTGATCGGTACAGAGAGGAAAGGGGGAACCGGCATCAAAACATGACGCCGGTTTGTTTACAAGTGACGGCTCTGTTATTTGGCAGAGCAATCATGTGGTAAACAGCCGCGATGAACGCCCGTTTACCGTGATCCGCCGGGTCCTGTGGACTCGTGGTCACGGATGTTCTCGGGTGCACGAGAGAGCGGGATTCTGGGAGGACGTCACTGTACGCCCTCCCGAAGTTAAGTGAAGTCTTTTTGACCCCAGATCTCATATTTAAGAGGACCTGTCATGCTTTTTTTTCTATTACAAGGGATTTTTACATTCCTTGTAATAGGAATAAAAGTGACACAATGTTTTTGTTTTTTTAAACGGTGTAAAAATGGAAAAAAAAAAAAAAACGGTAAAATCAATGAGAATTTTTTTTTTTAAATGCGCCCCGTCCCGACGAGCTCGCGTGCAGAAGCAAACGCATATGGTTTAAACCACACATGTGAGGTATCGCCACGATCGGTAGAGCGAGAGCAATAATTCTAGGCCTCCTTTGTAACTTAAAACATGCAACCTGTAGAATTTTTTAAATGTTGCCAACGTCATGATGTTGGGTATTAATTTACTCAGCGTAACATTATCTTTCACAACAAAAGAAAATTGGGCTAACTTTACTGTTGTCTTATTTCTGCTTGTTATTTTTTAATTTAAAAAAGTGTATTTTTTCCCAAAATAAGTGCACTTGTAAGATCGCTGTACAAATACCGTGTGACAGAAAGTATTGCATTATCGCCATTTTATTCTCTAGGGTGTTCGAAAAAGAAAAAAATATATGTTTGGGGGGTTCTAAGTACTTTTCTAGCAAAAAAAAAAAAAAAAAAAGTTTTTAACTTGTAAACAACAAATCTCAGAAAGAGGTTCGGCCTTTAAGTGGTTAATTACAAAATTTTATAACAAAAACAAAGAAAAACTTTTTAGCTTTTAGCAAAAAATAAAAAACCCAGTGGTGATCAAATACCACCACAAGACAGCTCTATTTGTGGGAACAAAATGCAAAAAAATTAGTTTGGGTAAAGAGTTGCATGACCGCGCAATTGCCATTCAAATTGTGACAGCGCTGAAAGCTAGAAATTGGCCTGGGCAAGAAGGGTGAAAGTGCCCTGTATTGAAGTGGTTAAAGGGGGAATAAAGCCAAAGCTTGTTTTGCTGTACTTCCTCTGTGGATCACAGGAGTGCAGGTTGTTCTGCACTCCTGTGACCCGTTGTAAGCAGACAGCTAAAGCCCGCTGTGGGTGTGACGTCACAGAGCTGGTCCAGGCTCGGGAAAGATCATGACCTTATGATCCATCCACATGCCTGGACCGGCACCCAGCTCAGCCTCTCGGCGAGCCGCTGAGAGCCTGAGCCTTCCACTCGCGCCCTCTCCACAGCCCAGCGCTACAGTGAGCAAGGGAGGCAGAGCAGAGAGCTGGTGACTGACTGATTGCTCGGTTCTCAGTGTTAGAGCCAGTGCGGGACAGATGCAGTATCGGACCAATGCTGCATCCACCTAGGTAAGTATGATTAAAAAAATAAATAAAATTCCCATACATCTCTTTTAAATAATGCATTACAATTTAACTAAACCCATTTTATTTTTTATTGTAATAAAATGTACTGGAGATTTCAGTTAACTAAAATACGACTAAACTAAAACAATTCGGATGTCAAAAGACTATGACTACAACTAAATCGAAATTTGATGTAAAAATTAGCACTGGTCTCAGCTGAAAGACACAATCGGGGTCGATTTAACTAAAACTGGAGCATGCAAAATGTCTGGTGCAGCTCCGCGTAGAAACCAATCGGCGTCCAGGTGTTTATATTTTATTTATTTCAAGTACTTGTTCCGCGCTGTCAATTTATGCAGTGCTTTATATATACATTGCGCATTCAAATCGGTCCCTGCCCTCAAGGAGCTTGCAGTCTAAGGTCCCCAACTCACATTCATACACATACTAGGGCCAATTTAGACACGATCCAATTAACCACTTAAGCCCCGCACCATTTTGCTGGCCAAAGACCAGAGCACTTTTTGCGATTCGGCACTGTGTCGATTTAACTGACAATTGTGCATTTGCGCGGCGTGGCTCCCAAACAAAATTGACGTTCTTTTTAACCCCACAAATAGAGCTTTCTTTTGGTGGTATTTGATTACCTCTGTGGTTTTTATTTTTTGCGCTATAAACAAAAACAATAGCGACAATTTTGAAAAAAACGCACTATTTTTTACTTTTTGCTATAATCAATATCCCCAAAAAATATAAAAAAAACTTTTTTTTTCCTAGGTTTAGGCCGATATGTATTTGTCGACATATTTTTGGTAAAAAAAATCGCAATAAGCGTATTATTGATTGGTTTGTGCAAAAGTTATAGCATCTACAAAATAGGGAATAAATTTATGGCATTTTTAATAATATACATATTTTTTTACTAGTAATGGCGGCGATCATCGATTTTTATTGTGACTGTGACATTATGGATGACACAACGGACAATTTTTACACATTTTTGTAACCATTGGCATTAATACAGTGATCAGTGCTATAAAATTGCATTGATTACTGTAAAAATGTCACTGGCAGTGAAGGGGTTAACCACTAGGGGGTGGGGGAGGGGTTAAGTGTGTCCTAGGGAGTGATTCTAACTGTGGGGGGGTACGCTAGCAGTGACACAACACAGATCGCTGCTCCCGATGACAGGGAGCAGACGATCAGTGTCCTGTCACTAGGCAGAACATTCTTCAGCTCCGGATCACGCAGGCACAGTCACGGAGCTCATGGCAGCCACTCGCGTGCATGGCGGAAAATTCAAAATAACGCATGGGTACGTTATTTTGCCCAGCCATTCTGCCGCCATAAGTACAGGAGCCGGTCAGCAATCGGTTGACCGACCAGCATGTGTTTGGAGTGTGGGAGGAAACCGGAGTACCTGGAGAAAACCCACGCAGGCACAAAGAACATGCAAACTCCAGCCAGGTAGTGTCATGGTCATGATTCAAACCAGTTGTTGTCAACGTTTAATTGAAATAGCTGAAGTCAGAAGCTGATTGGCTACCATGCACCTTTGCACCAGATTTTGTACTCTCCAGTTTTAGTACAAAATGGAATTAGTAGCTGATTGCATTCCAACATCCCTACGATATATATAATATCGCACAAAAGTGAGTACACCCCTCACATTTTTGTAAATATTTTATTATATCTTTTCATGTGACAACACTGAAGAAATGAAACTTTGATACAATGTAAAGCAATGATTGTACAGCTTGTATAACATAAACTGCTGGCAACAAAAGTGAGTACACCCCTAAGTGAAAATGTCCAAATTGGGCCCAATTAGCCATTTTCCCTCCCCGGTGTCATGTGACTCATTAGTGTTACAAGGTCTCTGGTGTAAATGGGGAGCAGGTGTGTTAAAATCAGTGTCATCGCTCTCACTCTTCCATACCCTTGCCCAAAGAACAATCAGACGGTGTGGCCGGCTGCTTTCATAGGCGATTAAAGAGGTAGATACTGTTTGATTGCAACATCATGTCACTTCCGATCCAGGCTGGAAGTAAATAATTTGTTTTGTTTTTCTTAAAGCAAAAAAATCTAGATTGTGTGTTTTGTTTTTGCTTTTAAAATTAAAGGAGAGATTTGTGGTCTTTTTGACCCCAGATCTCTCCATAAAGAGGACCTGTCATCCTTATTTCTATTACATATGAAAACGGTGTTCCAACGGCGCGTGAGATTTCGCCACGATCGGTAGAGTGAGAGCAATAATTCTATCCCTAGACCTTCTCTGTAACGCAAAACATGCAACCTGTAAAAAAAAAAAATTAAACGTCGCCTATGGAGATTTTTAAGGGTAAAATTTTGTCGCCATTCCAGGAGCGGGCGCAATTTTGAAGCGTGACATGTTGGTTATCAATTTACTCGGCATAACATTGTATTTCCCAAATAAAAAAAAAACTGGGCTAACTTTACTGTTGTCTTCTGTTTTAATTAAAAAAAAAGTGTATTTTTTTCCAAAAAAAGGTGAGCTTTTAAAACTGCTGCACAAATACAGTGTGACAAACTATTGCAACGACCGCCATTTTATTCTCTATGGTGTTAGAAAAAAAAAGTATAATGTTTGGGGGTTCGAAGTAATTTTCTTTTAACTTGTAAACAACAAATCTCAAAAAGAGGCTCGGTCCTTAAAGCGAAGTTCCACCCAAAAACGGAACTTGCGCTTTAAGGGAGGTTACCCTCTGACATGCCACTTTTTTTTTTTTTTTTGCAAATCTGTTTATTGGGATTTAGACAGTGAACAAGCAACCAAAAGCAAAACAAAACAAACCAAAACAAAAACACATACATTGGTCACGATCAGTGTTACAGGCGTGACGTGTATAGAGTTGCAATATAAGACAGTGCGGTACATACAAAACATGTCGGAGAATTCAAGGCATCTCACTGGCCACAGAGAGCCGTCTCCATGTGCAGTAGGACGACTCGGAACTAAAACATGCTACTCAGATATACAACATCTCCACTAGTGCATATTCCTATTTATTAACAAACGATAATGCATTAGGTAGGCTGTGGGTCTGAGGCCGTGGAGGCATCCGCCAGCCAGCTGGACCAGACCTTGTTATATTTTTGCGGGCAACCCCTATTAACATAGCAGTCCTTGTAGAGAGGCAGGCTTTCGTTCACCAATTTTTTCCACAGGGAGAGAGGAGGAGGAGTGGCCTTACGCCAGCTGAGTGCAATGGCCTTGCGGGCATAGAAGAGAAGTAGCCCAGCTAGGGTGCGCCGCGCCACAGTGGGAATTAGATGGTCTATCAGGCCCAGTATGCAAGTTTCTATAGAGAGTTGGAGCGATATGGAGGTGACCTGTGTAATGACCCCTAGTATCTCCTTCCAATAGTCAACAATGGCTGGGCAAGTCCAAAAAATATGAATGAAGTCCCCCGGTATTGTCCCACAACGCCAACATCCCGGGGGGGAGGCTGGGTTCATTTTGTGCAATCTGTATGGGGTGAAATATGCTCGGTGGGCCATCTTAAACTGTATCAGCCGATCTCTCAGGGAGACCAGGGATCTGAAGGGGAAGTCCCACATGTCATCCCAATCATCATTATCAAAGGTGGGAATGTCTCGCACCCACTTATCTCTAAGTTTTCCCAAAGTAGGGAGGGAGGTCATAATCAAATGGGAGTAAAGTTTTGAGGTTGGCTTATTGTCACAGCTGGACTTGAGGAGGCCCTCCAGTGCGGATTGGACAACCTGGGGGGGAGAACTGGAGAACTGGCACCTGAAGGCATGGGAGAGTTGTAGATACCTAAAAAAATAACTCTGCGGGACGTTGAAATCAGAAATCCACTTGGGGAGTGGAGCCAGCGATTGGTCAGAAATCACCTGGTCCACTGTTCTAATATTGAACTTAGTCCAAGCATGGGGTTCAGGCAGTTTGTAAAACTGCTCCAGGGTGGGGTTTCGCCACAAGGGGGCAGCTGGAGAAAGTGCATTGGTAGGGTATTTTTCAATTTTAAGTCCTACCCCTGACATGCCACTTTTAGCATGTAATTTTTATTTTTTATTTTTGGGGGGTGGGGGGAATGGATACCCTCTTTTTTAGAGGGTCCCAGCTCCCATTTCCTTCCGGCGCACCGTGGCACCGGAAGGGAGATCGCCTCTCCCCCCTCCCTCTCGGCAATAATCTGGGACATGTCACAGGTCCCAGATGATTGCCCGGCCAGTCACACCGCGCAGCACAGCTCGCGCATGCGCAGTGGGTGCCCAGTTGTGAAGCCACAGCTGGGCGCCCACAGTTACAATGCTGGCACCGCAGAGAGGAAGGGGAGACGAGCGGGGCTTTGTTCCCTGCATCGCTGAACCCTGGGACAGGTAAGTGTCTGATTTATTAAGTCAGCAGCTGCAGTATTTGTAGCTGCTGACTTTTATTTTATTTTTAAATGGTTAAAGTCTAAGTCCAGCTTGGACAAAAATTTTACAAAACTAGCCCCCAGAATCTGTAGGGGACTCTGTATCTATATCAGGAAAACCTCATCTTTGAAGACATACAGGGCCGGCGCTACCACTAGGCGGACTAGGCAGCCGCCTAGGGCGCAGCTATGGCCACTAGGGGTGTTGTTGAAATAATTGGCGGCAGAGCAGCTGAATCACGATGGTGCACCCTGCCTCCCCTGACATCTTCCTGTCCCACTCCTTCAGTCAGAGGAACCCCCCTCCCTCTCCCCCTCGTTTGCACCTTGGCTCCCAGCCTCCCTCAGAAGGCGATCTGCAGGGGACAGGGTCCTGTTCAGTCCAAGTTAGGAGAGAGGATGAACTCTGAAGGGTGGAGACTGGAGTTGTAGGACGTTGCTGAGGGGCGGGTTTGGACGGTCCTGAGTGAGGAAAAGGGCTGAGTGTATGGTCAGTAATGGAGGAGAGGGAAGTCAGTGTCCAGTGATGTGAGGAGCCAGCGCAGCACTCTGTACTCATCACACTGCTCCTCATCTGCCTGACGGTGAGTCATCTATGCACATACCTTCCCTGCCTTATGTGTATGTGAGAGGATACCGACCTCCCTTCACAGCTGTCTGCATACTGACTGTGCCCAGGGGAGTGTATTGTACCACCTATTGTGTATTGTACCTGTATACTGCACACCCCCACCCCCCACCTGTATACTGCACACCCCCACCCACCACCTGTATACTGCACACCCCCACCCCCCACCTGTATACTGCACACCCCCACCCACCACCTGTATACTGCACACCCCCACCCACCACCTGTATACTGCACACCCACCACCTGTATACTACACACCCCCACCCCCCACCTGTATACTGCACACCCACCACCTGCATACTGCACACCCCCACCCCCCGCCTGTATACTGCACACCCCCACCCCCCGCCTGTATACTGCACACCCCCCGCCTGTATACTGCACACCCCCGGCCTGTATACTGCACACCCACCACTTGTATACTGCACACCCACCACCTGTATACTGCAAACCCCCACCCACCACCTGCATACTGCACACCCACCACCTGCATACTGCACACCCCCACCCCCCACCTGTATACTGCACACCCACCACCTGCATACTGCACACCCCCACTCACCACCTGTATACTGCACACCCCCACCTGTATACTGCACACCCCCACGCACCACCTGTATACTGCACACCCCCACTCCCCACCTGTATACTGCACACCCCCACTCCCCACCTGTATATAGCACCCCCTCACCCCTCACCTATATACTGCACACCCCCACCCACCACCTGTATACTCCACACCCCCATCTGTATACTGCACACCCCACCTACCACCTGTATACTGCACACCCCCACCTGTATACTGCACACCCCCACCCACCACCTGTATACTGCACACCCCCACCCACAACCTGTATACTGCACACCCCCCCACCTTTATACTGCACACCCCCACCTGTATACTGCACACCCCCACTCCTCACCTGTATACAGCACACCCCCACCCACCACCTGTATACAGCACACCCCCACCCACAACCTGTATACTGCACATCCCCACCCACAACCTGTATACTGCACACCCCCACCCACAACCTGTATACTGCACACCCCCACCCACCATCTGTATACTGCACACCCCCACCTGTATACTGCACCCCCCCACTCCCCACCTGTATATAGCACCCCCCCACCCCTCACCTGTATACTGCACACGCACACCCCCACCTGTATACTGCACACCCCCACTCCTCACCTGTATACTGCACACCCCCACTCCTCACCTGTATACTGCACACCCCCCCCCACCTGTATACTGCCCTCCCGCCACCTGTATACTGCACACCCCCTCCCGCCACCTGTATACTGCATACCCCCACCTGTATACTGCACACCCCCACTCCTCACCTGTATACTGCACACCCACCACCTGTATACTGCACACCACCACCCCCCACCTGTATACTGCACATCCCCACCTTTTATACTGCACACCCCCACATGTATACTGCACACCCCCACCCCCCACCTGTATACTGCACACCCCCATCTGTATACAGCACACCCCCAATGCCCACCTGTATACTGCACATCCCCACCTTGTATACTGCACACCCCCATCTGTATACAGCACACCCCCAATTCCCCCCTGTATATTGCACACCCCCACCTGTATACTATACATTGGAGGTATTACACTGAGGTGATTACATTTGGGGGGGAATTACAAAAAATCTCCACCAGCCACCTCCACCGTATACATGGGCAGGGCAAAGGGGGTGGAGTTGGAGTGGAGTTGGGGAGGAGCCAAGGGGGCGGCAAAATTAGGTTTCGCCTAGGGTGTCGAAAATCCTTGCACCAGCCCTGAAGACATATATATGAATCTGGAAAGAAGTTACATCCACACCAAACTGAATCTCTATTTTAGATTTGAATGAAGACTCCTTTCGCTGCTCCGTTGTGTATTGGTGAATAATGGCAGAAAAAAAACTGTAATATTCGGTGTTTCTAAAAGTGGAGCTGCTTCAACCGGTTCACTTTATTAAAATTCAGTGAACTCTGTGTATGTGGCTTTTTTTTTTAGGGAGTGGGTGGGGTTGTGGGAAGGTCCGTGTCATATATGTGGCTGTGGGTGGTTGTTGTGGTTGATTCAAGTCCTTCAGAGAGGCCACAAGGAGCTCTCTATAGTCCTGAATAACGTGTAGTCTGAGAAGCGATCATTCTCCATAGAGCAGAATGTAACACCTCACTTTACATTTGCAGTGCCTTGGATTTCCAGGCTCTTCCTGCGCTGGATGTTTGAATTTCTAATGAACTGACAAAAACTATCACGTTTCTGCATTCCATTAATTAATATGATTAGATAAACATTATTATCATTTAAAACTCAAGCACATTACTGTATGTTATAATTATAACTAGTAAAAGCCATTAGAATGGGGCGCCCTCCGGTGGTGACTACTGCCTACACAGCTGCTTTAGTTCTGTACAGTTATTACTATTATAGCGCTGAGTTTATGCAGTGCTTTACAAAATAAGGGGAGACTTTACAGTTACAAAACAATTCAACACACAAGGGTTAAGAGGGCCCTGCACTTTATGAACGGTGCTTAAAGTTGAACGTAAATCCTCCCCCTCATTTGTTTTACTGCATTCTCTTTATAGGACATACTCTCCCACCCAAGAAATCCAACTTGATTCCTCTGCGATCCGATGTTCAGTTGTTATGTAGCTTGATACTCTTCAAGGTGCAGGCAACAAGCTACCAATGACATGCAGGTCCAACCCTCCAACTGCTCTGTGCCCAATCCTGCAGCCTCTTAGGAGATATGGAGTAAGTATCCCAGGAGGCTGCAGGTCTAGGGGCACGTAATTTTGGCCTAGGCAGTAGATTGGGCATAACAAAAATTTAAAGCGGTAGTAAAGTAATTTTTTGGACTTTGACCTACAATTCAGCCTATAATAAGGCTTACCTGTAGGTAAAAATAATATCTCCTAAACCTGTACAATTTAGGAGATATTCCCCTTGCATGCAGCTGCTGACTTCAGCGGTGAATGCACTCTGAATTTCTTGACTGAAAGGTCCGGCAGACGCCGGGCCTTGCCGGAAGGAAGTCCCCCATGCTCCATGCGCGGGAGTGATGACATTGCGGCTCTGCCACTCACAGTGCCAGAGCCGCGATATCCGGAAGACACGCTGAGGTAAAATGTCAGCTCCCTCGGCATGGACCGAGATCACCTGCCGACGCCTCATTCTAAGGTAAGTATTTCATAATGAGCTAGTATGCGTGCATACTAGCTCATTAAGGCCTTTTGCCTTACAGGTTTAAAAAATAAATAAAAAATTGGCGGGTTTACTACCGCTTTAAGAAAAAAAAACGTTTAGATTTTTTTGATTGCAGAGCGGTGAGGGCTTAAACAGAACTAAAGCCTTGTACACATGATGAGAATATTGGTGGAATGATCATCCTTCCTTCCCTTTTTTATTTATTTTATTTTTACATTCTAGTCAAATATCAAAAATGAAGAGGTTACTAAAGTTATAAAAATTCTCTTATGAGAGAATACAACTTCGGAAGTGATGTAATGTATATATTGTACTGTGTTCTTTCATTTCAGACATTTCAGAGTATGTGTGGTTTTGGCCTTCCGTGTATTTTTATTTTTAATTATTTATTTTTTTCCGGATGAATACTGTGCTTATTAAACTAACATTGCATGTTCTGGCATCATCCAAGAAACGTTGTGTCTGTCCCTTCAGATAATTTTGCATGAACTGTGTTGATCAGCTCTCGAAAATTGTGTACTAACGATAAGATTATTGTATAATCGATTCAAAAGCAGTATTTTTCATCCGATTTTCTGACCATGTGTACTAGGCTTTACTCTCTTTTGAGAGTTCCACTTTAAGGTGAATATAGCCATATTTGTACACTTGCAGTAGCACAGTTCTGTACTGTCTGTGATCGTTTTTTTCATTTGCAGTAACACGTGGCAGTCAATTTTCTTAACATGGTGGGCCTCAAGTGTGGAGCCACACAAAAAATTCTGTGAATATTCAGTGTCAGAGACAGGAAAGACACAACAGGATAAATTTGAAGACTAACGACATGATACAAAAAATGGTCAGACTGTGGATCTGGTGCAAGAGATGGTCAGATACTGCAGACATGATACAAGAGACGGTCAGAGACTGCAGATCTGGTGCAAGAAATTGTTAGAGACTGCAGACATTATACATATACAACAGATGGTTAAAGACTGCAGATTTGGTGAAGAGACGGTCAGAGACTGCAGACAGGATGCAAGATGGTCAGAGACTGCAGACAGGATGCGAGATGGTCAGAGACTGCAGACAGGATGCGAGAGATGGTCGGAGACTGCAGACAGGATACGAGAGATGGTCGGAGACTGCAGACAGGATACGAGAGATGGTCGGAGACTGCAGACAGGATACAAGAGATGATTGGAGACTGCAGACAGGATACAAGAGATGATCGGAGACTGCAGACAGGATACAAGAGATGATCGGAGACTGCAGACAGGATACAAGAGATGATCGGAGACTGAAGACAGGATACAAGAGATGATCGGAGACTGCAGACAGGATACAAGAGATGATCGGAGACTGAGAACATACTATAGAAGTTGTTGAAGACTCTGGACATTAGTCAAGAGTTATTGACTGAACTCTATCACCGATCGCTTTTCAGAAATGCCTGCAGTATGAACCTAGCAGTAAAAAGTCCACAACAAAACGAAACATGTTGGGCAGAATCGGTTGTGTACACTCGCGACTGCTGTCTCCTGGTCAGAAGCGGATTCTATGATCAGAGGTGTTGTAGCCAAGATATTCTGGTGTTTGTGAGATGCATTTGTTAGATCATATTCCTTCATCTGTGTCCTGGCTAGTAAAGGAAGAGGAGCAGGGCCGTCTTTAAGGCAGGGCAAAAGGGGCAGCTGCCCTGGGCCCTGTCATTGTTGTGGGGCCCAAAACAGCTGCCTCATACTTGCCAACTATCCAGGTTTAAATTCCATTGTCCCTTGAAGTTTTATTCCTGTGCTGTGTCCCAATATCTCAAGGTGAAGTGCTGGTACTAATACTGCCCATGTCTGCCTTAATGTTGTGTGCAGATGACTCACCCGCAGACCCTGTGTTGTAAATAACCGTCATTCGTATGTAAATAGCGGCGACAATACTAAGTAAATAGCTGTGGCCAGCGGCATTGGTATGCAAATAAAGGCGGCATTCCTATGTATATCATGCTCCCCTGCTGTGAGGAGGTGATGTTCTGTAACCTCTAGAAACTAATCAGTGAGCTGTAATGTGTGCTGTAACCTCTAGCAACCAGTCAGTAAGCAATAATGATATGCTGTAACTGCTGGCAACCAATTTCAATTGCTGCCTGATCTGATACAGAAAACTGATTTTAAGTCTAGCTGCTATTTATTGTATGTCTCAGAGTAGGTGGAGAGGGAAATTGCATGGGGGGGGGGGGGCAAGAAAAATTTTGCCCAGGGTCCAATCTATACTAAAGACGGCCCTGAAGAGGAGTAGTGCCTTGATGCGGCCCCAGGCTAATACATGCTGAGTGCAATAAACCTCTACATGTGAACTTTTTTTTTTTTTTTTTTTTTTTTGATGAACCTTTTTATTGTCAGTGAGGAGCTTGGACATGAAGGTCACTGCTGCCTAGTGTTGAAGCACAGGGGTGATATACCTCGACTTCACAAGACAAGTTAGGACTTTAATTCCATTCGGGTTCGCCTGTTAGTTTTTTTAGGCAGACCTGAATGGATGCTCCATACAGGTCTATGGAGCGACGGATGTCATCGGTTACATGTCCGCTGACATCCGACCCGCTCCGATCCGCTAAAGTGTAAAGGATGGAAACACTATTCTTCCATCCATCTGGCCAACGGATCGGATGAAAACAGACTCTACGGTCTGTCTTCATCCGATCCCCCATAGAGGAGAGCAGTGCTCTGACAGGTCCGTCCCTGCACAGTGTGCAGAGACAGACCTGTCATCTGCCTGCTCAGCGGGGATTGACGGAGCGATCCCTGCCTAGCAAAGCGGAGCCCGTACACGGACACGTCCGTGTGAAAGGGCCCTTACTATTTTTGCACAATTTGTTTTTATGGCGTTTTGTTAATATTGTGGAAGCGCTGCATTATATTTACGGTTAATCATAGTGATCATATGACCGGGAGACGGTTCTCCTGGCTCCTGATCATTAGAACAAGACCTGGAGCTGTCAATACATCTTGGTCTCAGTGCTGGGAGCGTGCAGCTGAGCGTGCTTCCAGCACAAATACAGGAGCTCATATATGCAGCGCACAGAAATAAAGCCTGCTTTCTGGATGTCACACATATCTGTTACATGATTGTAAAGGGGGTTACATGTGTTGGCTTACTTTGTAAAAAATAAAAAAATAAAATGTGGTGGCTGCATTAGTTTTTATTTTTTTATGTATTATTATTATTTTCACCTAGTGATCTGGCCAGTAACACACTACTGTTTTTATGGTTTCTCACCTGCAGATAGAGACGTAACAGAGATGCCTTTGGACAGCAGCATTGTCAATTTCAGGAGAAGGTCGTGTTAGATTGATATACTAGCAAATTTAGTTGGACTTGATCAGCAAATTTAAAGTGGTTGTAAACCCTTACATTTACTCAGTGAAGTGACTGGCCTCAGGTGATACACAGATAAGAAACACATACTCCTACATAATTTGTACCTGTTTACCTGTGGTCTTCTCTTCTCTATATTCCTTCAAAGTGCAGACTTTATAAAGCCCGTCTGAGTGTACAGAAAAAAGGGGACGGGGAGCGGAAATTACACTCTGCAGAGCTCAGTCAGGAGAGCTCTGAGAGCTGATTAAAGAGATCCCCCGCCCCCTTTCACACAGCACACAGAAACAGAGCTGAGGCTGTCAATCTGCTGGAGATCCCTCCCCGTCACCTTTTTTCTTTTGATGTCAGGAAAACTTGTCAGAAGTGACTCATGATGATAGCAGAGGAAGGAAGCAACAGACAGAAATGACACTTAGTGCTCTTAATTGGGACAAGTACACACTATAGTGGGCTATGCCTTGCTTATATTTAATTACTGAGGTTTACAACCACTTTAACCACTCGCCCTCCCTTAGACCCCTTTCACACCACACCGCACCTTGCGTCGGCGGTAAAACGCCGCTATTTTTAGCAGCGTTTTACCGCCGGATTTGCGGCGCATTTCGGCCGCTAGCGGGGCACTTTTACCCCCCGCTAGTGGCCGCGAAAGGGTTAAAACCGCCGGCAATACGCCGCAAGAGCGGCGTTTTGCCGGCGGCATTACAGCACTGCCCCATTGATTTCAATGGGCAGCAGTGGTGGAGGAGCGGTAAACACACCGCTCCTTCACCGATCCAAAGAAGCTGCTGGCAGGACTTTTTTCTGACGTCCTGCCAGCACACCGCTGTAGTGTGAAAGCCCTCGGGGCTTTCACACTACACACAATGGTGCAGCTTCTTTAGGGTGTTTTTCAGGCGCTATTTCTAACGCTATAGCGCCTGCAAAACGCCCTGGTGTGAAAGGGGTCTAAGATTCACCCCCCTTCATGACCAGGCCATTTTTTGAGATACAGCACTGCATTATTTTAACTGACAATTGCGTGGTTTTGCAACACTGTACTCAAGCAACATTTTTGTGCTTTTTTCCCCAACAAATAGAGCTTTTTTTTTATGGTATTTGATCACCACTGTGGTTTTTATTTTTTGCAGTATAAACAAAAAAAAAAACACAGATTTTGAACAAAAGCCAATATTTTTTACTTTTCTGTTATAAAACATATCGTATAAAAAATGGAAAAAAAAATCGAATTTCTTGATTAATTTAGGCCAATATATATTCTGCTACATACAGTATCTCATAAAAGTGAGTACATCCCTCACATTTTAGTAAATATTTTATTATATCTTTTCATGTGACAACACTGAAGAAATGACACTTTGCTACAATGTAAAGTAGTGAGTGTACAGCTTGTATAACAGTGTAAATTTGTTGTCCCCTCAAAATAACTCAACACACAGCCATTAATGTCTAAACCGTTGGCAATAAAAGTGAGTACACCCCTAAGTGAAAATGTCAAAATTAGATTGTAACCATATTCTGAAATTCAAATAGAAAAGAATATAATTCAGAAAACAATAGAATGTAAATAATATAACCATTTTCCAAAATTCCAATAGAATCAATTCAAATTTGAATAGAAAAGAATAGATTAGAATAGAAAATATCAGAATAGTATAGAAAAAAAACAGAATAGAGTAAAATAGAATAGAAAGAATATATTAATCTCCCTATTCTAACCTATTATTTTCTATTCTATTTAAATTGATTCTATTTGAATTTTGGGAAATGGTTATATTCTTTCTATTGTATTGTTTTTTTTATTCTGTTCTATTATTTTCTATTATGATATTTTATTTTCTATTCTATCCTATCCAAGTCTATTCTATTCTTTTCTATTCAAAATTCTTTCTCTTCTATTTTATCATGTTTTTTTTTCTATACTATTCAAAATTCTCTATTCTATTCAAATCTATTCTTTTCTATTCAAATTTGAATTGATCCTCTTGAATTTTGGGAAATGGTTATATTATTTCTATTCTTTTCTTTTTTTTTATATTCTTTTTTTTATTCTAGTCTATTTTTTTCTATTCTATTCTCTTCTATTTTTTTTTTTATATTTCTTGTCTTTCTTTTGTATTATAATTTGAGTTTATTCTTTTTGAAATTCGAATTTCAGAAGGTAGTTATGTTGTTTCTAATTTATTTGATTCTATTATTTTTCTATTAAATTTTTTTCTATTTTATTGTATTATGTTTTTACTTTCTTTTTTGTTCTGTTTCACTATATTATATTATATTTTCTGTTATGTTCTTTTCTACTCTATTCCTTTATTTTCGATTCTATTGTATTCTGTTTGGAAATTGCAAAACTATTCAAATTCAAAATTGACTTTAAAACTATTTGAACAGTTTCAAATTTTGCCGGGAATATTCTTTTTTTTTGTCGGATTTGTTTAAATTTGGAAATTTGAATTTGCGAAAAACAAAAAATTGTCTGAATTTTAATTCGGAACGAAATGAACTGCACATGTCTACCATTTAGTTATCTTCCCTCCCCGTTTTTCAGGTGTGAATGGGGGAGCAGGTGTGTAAAATCGCTCTCACTCTCTCGTACTGGAAACTGGAAGTTCAGCATGGCACCTCATGGCAAAGAACTATACTGCGGCAGGTTGGTGGCAATTGCACGGCCGCGCAATTGTCAAAGTGACGCAGTGCCGTATTGCAAAAAAAATGGCAGGTCAGGATGGGGGCAAATTCTTCCGGGGCTGAAGTGGTTAACAGGAAAGGTCTTACTCAGAACAGACCTCGCCATGGTCGACCAAAGAAGTTGAGTGCACGTGCTCGGCATCATATCCAGAGGTTGTCTTTGAGAAATAGACGTATGAGTGCTGCCAGCATTGCTTCAGGGGTTGAAGGGGTGGGGGACGGGGGTCAGCCTGCCAGTGCTCAGACCATATGCCGCACACTGCATCAAATTGGTCTGCATGTCTGTCATCCCAGAAGGAAGTTTCTTCTAAAGATGATGCACAAGAAAGCCTGCAAACAGTTTGCTGAAGACAAGCAGACTAAGGACATGGATTACTGAAACCATTTCCTGTGGTCTGATGAGACCAAGATAAACTTATGTTGTTCTGATGGTGTCAAGCGTTTGTGGCAGCAACCAGGTGAGGAGTTCAAAATCAAGTGTGTCTTGCCTACAGTTCATCATGGTGGTGGGAGAGTCATGGTCTGGGGCTGGGCGAGTGTTGCCGGCACTGGGGAGCTGCAGTTCATTGAGGGAACCATGAATGCCAACATGTACTGTGACATACTGAAGCAGAGCATGATCCCCTCCTTTCAGAGACTGGGCCGCAGAGCAGTATTCCGACATAACGACCTCTAACACACCCCCAAGACAACAACTGCCTTGCTAAAGTAGCTGAGGGTAAAGGTGATGGACTGGCCAAGCATATCTCCAGACCTAAACCCTATTGAGCATCTGTGGGGTATTCTCAAATGGAAGATGGAAAAATGCAAGGTCTCTAACATCCACCATGGAGCGAGCACTTCTGGCTGTCACCGCCCGCCGTCCCCGCTCTATCTGAGGCTCGGCTCTCCAGGCTTCCGGTTCTGGCCTTTGGTTCATTGGCCGGCTGACCCTCTCCCAACCACTGGCACACTGATTGCTACATCACTGGACCTTCTCTGGGTTTCGGGTGTGCTAACACCATCCCATGGCTCACGGCACCTCCAGCCTGCATGTCAGCCCACAACCCTGTTCCTGACCAGTGGGTCTCCTCCCCCAGGTTTGTCCCATACAGTCTAAGCATTGCCAGTGCCCCCACCCCTCTACCCCCTGTGCTCACAGCCTGGATCCACGGACAGCATTTAACTCGGTGCCCGTGACATTTCCAGTGACAACGTAGGCGCTATTATTATTATTATTATACTTTCTACCTTCACTATTATTAGAATCAATTGTACTTTTAAGCTATTAAACATTGTCCCATTTTTATAACTCTGATTACATTGGTTCGTATTTTCTCCAGATTTAACCCATTGAGCGATGTCCACCCACGTCTTTCTGCTTACCACATCCCTATATGTTTTTTTGGTCAGCTGCACTGGGTTTGTTCCCAACAGACTTCTGGATTGACATTCCAGGTTTAGAGCTTGAGGATCAATAGATTTTCTTGCAAATTAATATCAGCTGGTTCAGTCTCAACTCATGGCCTATAAGAAAGTGTCACACAAGAAACATCTCATAATGGGTAAAAGTAAAGAGCTCTCTCAAGACCTTTACAACCTTATTGTTGCAAAACATACTGATGGTATTGGTTACAGAAGGATTTCTAACCATCTGAATGTTCCAGTGAGCACTGTTGAGGCCATAAACCCGAAGTGGAAAGAAATTAATTTCACCATATATCAGCCATGACCAGGTGTACCTCACAATAATTCTGACAGAGGAGTGAAAAGAATTCAGAAGAGTTGTTCAAGAGCCAAGGACCACTTGTAGAGAGCTTCTGAAAGACCTGGAATTAGCAAGTACAATTGTTTCAACGAAAATAATAAGTAATGCACTCACCCACCATGGCCTGTACACATGCTCACCATGCAAGACTCTGTTGCTGAAGAAAAAGCACGTTGAAGCTTGTTTCACAACATTTGGACAAGCCTGTGAAATACTGGGAGAATTTAGTCTGGTCAGATGAGACCAAAACTAAACTTTTTGGGTGCCATGTCTGGAGGTCAAATGGCACATCACCCCAAAAACACCCCCAAACCAACAGTGAGGTTTGGAGGTGGGAACATCATGCGAGCGGGGCTGTTTTTCAGCATACGGTACTAGCAAGCTTCATATCATTGAAGGAAGGGTGAATGTAAAAATGTACCAAGACATTCCTGATAAAAAAAAAATCTGCTGCTAGTTGATGAAGATGAAACATGGGTGGACATTTCAGCAAGCCCATGATCCCAAACGCAAAGCCAAGGAAACTCTTAATTGGTTTCAAAGAAAAAAATTAAGCTGCTAGAATGGCCCTGCCAATCACCTGACTGGAATACAATACAAAATCTACGGAAAGAACTAAAGATCAGAGTTCAAAGAAGAGGCCCACAGAACCTTCAAGATTTGAGGACTGTTTGTGTGGAAGAATGGGCCAAAATCACAAGCCGTGTGTTTCTATCCTTGTCTATGTCTCAGTAGCCTGACACCCTTGTTAAGACCCTTGTGAAATGCAACTTTGTCTCAGCGACCTCTCACTTGTCAAAAGAAAACCCTTGCCACTTCACAGTCCCAGCCCAGCAACCTGACACCTGTTGAGGCACTTGCAACCATGCAAAATCATCTCAGCAGCCGGACATTCATTTGAGACTCTTGCAAACGCAATACCGTCTCAGCAGCCTGACACTCGTAGGGACCTTTGCAACTATGCAATATTGTCTCAAAAACCAACATCATACGCATTGAGACCCTTGCAAACACGCGATAGCGCCACAGCAAACCAGACTGAGACCCTTGCGACCATGCAATATTGCCTCAGCAGTCCAGACAGAGACCCTTGCAATCATGGAATATTGTCTCAGAAACCAACATCATACACAGTGAGACCCTTGCGACCATGCAATATCAGCAAGACTGAGACCCTTGCGACCATGCAATATTGTTTCAGCAGTCCAGGCTGAGACCCTTGCAACTATGCAATATCGTCTTAAAAACCAACATCAAGACACTTGCGACCATGCAATATCGTCTCAGCAGACCAGACTGAGACCCTTGCAACCATGCAATTTTTGTCTCAAAACAACCTCATACTCATAACAAACCTCATAATCATCGAGGCCCTTGCAACTGCGCAATATCGTCTCACACTCGTTGAGACCCTTGCAACCATGCAATTTTGTCTCCAGTAGCATTAAAACACTTTGTGGCATGCTCCTACATGCTGACCCCCATACAAACTAACTTGCAAACACACCTCAGCCACACAAACACGTGACGACACCCAGTTGGCCATTCATCTCCCGTGGCATGCGGGCCACTCATTTTTCTCTCTCTTTCTCCCTGAGGTCAGTTAAGGTTTCCATCTGGCACCAGGTTAGACTTTATCCCCCTAGTTAAAAAAAATAAAATAAAATAGGAAAATAGGAGGGGAACAACTACAGTTCACATCTCCTCCAGGGTCAGTCACTTGACAGGGGTGGGCCAGTTTTTTTTTTTCAGGTAAAAGTCCCACTGTCAGATGGTTATCCACCACCTCGATGACTTCTGCTCATTGAACAACCAGGCACACCACAGGCAGATCAAGACAGGTTGAGAATAGTTTTCAGCTACGTCAATGTGCCCAAAGCCGAGCATAAAGTGGAAGTCCCGGCACACTCCATCACCTTCCTAGGTGTCACTGTGGACATGCGTGCCATACAGGCTAGCCTGCCTCCCGACGAACTAGCCCGGACAGTTATCCACAAATTCACCAGGTCACAAGGGTGCACCATGAGGCAGTTCTTGATCCTTGCTAGGGATGCTGAACTTCGCAATGAGGATTATTCCCCAAGGACGTCCTTTAAATCACGGCTTTAAGGCTTCCTCACACTAGTGCAAGATCCAGACCACATTCCCAAACTAGACCAAGCAGCAGTAGCAGACGTAGTTATGTGGGACAAGTTCCTCAGCAGCTGGAACGGCCTTTCAAAGTTAATCCCAGCAGTGTCAGCTGAGCCACCACAGGTGGTCACAGATGCCGCAGCCTCCACAGGCTTTGCGGCCATTTTTAGTTTCCACTAGTTTGCCAAACCTTAGCCCCTAGAAATTCTCAAAATACCTGGTTTTGCCCAGTTTTCATCACTCTTCGAGTTGTATCCCATCGTAGCTGCTGCCCAGGTCTGGGGCCACACTTGTACAGGATAGACAGTGCTCTTTACCATGACAACCAGGCTATCATCAATAAAGGTAGATCTAAGTCACTCTCCATCATGTCTTTCTTGTGCAGGATCATGCAGCTGTCACTCCGTCACCAGTTTAATATCTTCTGCAGACATATTCCAGGCAATGCAATATCGCAGCTGATGCGCTGTCCCGTTTCAAGCTTACTTCGTTTTTCCAGCAGGAGCCCGGAGTCGACTCAATGACTACTCCTGTCCCACCCTGGTTATTGCCAATGATGGACAAAAATCGCACCTCGCCAACGCAACTGAGCTCATCAACCAATCCTTGGCATGCATCACACTGAAGGCTTATCACACAGCTTGGAACAGCTACCTCTTGCCAAGGGGCAATGATGGGTGATTTTGGACACGTCTAGCCTTCATATCATATTGCCGCACACAGCTAGCCTTTTCTCACAATAATGTCAGGATATACCTATCCGGCGTCCAAGCATTTTTGTCCTTACAGGACCCTCCGTATTCTCGGCCATGCAGTTAGGTCCCTCCTACGGGGCATACAGAAGCACCGACCCGTAGCTAGTGGCAAATGCCTACCTATCACAAGTGCCCGAGGTTGACATCAACCTGTTTCAGATTAACAATGCCTGGTGCCCAGTGACTGGTGCTCGACTGGCTACTGTCCCATTTACCCAGCCATTCTGATGGTAGCCGTTGCTACCCTTTCTGACCAGCCCCCTGAGTGGCAGTCAGTTTTCTAGGCATGTCAGGATCCTCCTAAGCAACTTGGGCTTCATCCCAGTCAGTTCTCTGGACTCCTGGATTGGAGCAGCTTCAGCTGCATCCCAGCATGGAGTACCAGACCACGCAATTAAGAAATTGGGTAAATGGACGTCTGCTTGCTTTGCCACATATGTCCCTAATCCTCAGAAAGATATGGCACAAGCCTTCAACAAGCGGGCTCAATAACCACAAGAATCAATAAAGAACGATTCCCCTATCTGAGTCTTTTGCCCCTTTTCTTGGCATACTGACCAGACCACCAAGGCACACGGCACACTTCAGGTCTCTGTTGTAATTTTTTGGTGCGTGTTTGTGATCCACATCTCTCTTGGTCATAGGGCCAGGACCATAAATTATATATATATATATATATATATATTTATTATACACAACAAATTATGCTGCTTGTTACAGTCTGTATACTGTACATTCACATTAATACCTGCTATCAAAGGCTCACAATCTGTCCCTTTTTCACCTACACATACTAGGGCCAACTTTGACAGCAGACAATTAACCAGCATGTCTTTGGAACATGTGAGGAAATCGGAGTACTCTGAAAAGACCTACTCAAGCACAGAAGGATCATGTAAACTCCATGTGGATAGTCCTACCTGCAAATAAAACCAGGCACGCCTAGTGCTGCAAAGCGGAGGTGCTAATCACTAACCCACTGTGCAAAGAAAAGTCCATCACAATCTGGAAACCGCTAGCAAAAAAAAGCAATTATTTAACAGATTTTTATCAGCAGGCCCATACAACAGTGCTCGGAGAAGGGAGGGGAGGGTAGGCCCTCCACTCTAATGACGGAGAAGCATCTGTGCTGTGTATGTGATGTTGTCTTTGTAGTGGCAGGTTACGTGCTGTTAATGTGCAGTTGTGACGGAGAACTTCCCACTTCATCCATTTTTTTTTGTAATTATGTTAATATTGCCAGGCATTCTCATTCTAAAGTGCTTCTTGATTTTGAAATTTTGAAATTGTTTTACAATCGCCTCCCTAGCTGTGAAATGGGGAGATAAGACCATACTGTAGAGTCGGAAGGGAAAAAAAAAATTCTATTATCTTTCATTAGGAATAGATGGACATTGTCTAGATACCTTTTGTGTGAAGTGGGACAGAGCAAGCGTGAAGACTTTACCAGAATAAAAGAAAATGAGCTATAATGTTTTCCTGAAAATTCTGATATTTATAGAGATGTCAGGGAACATGTATATGGGAGGAATTCCAGAAAAAACACAAACTTAAAATATTTATGTGAACTGAACAGCGTAACTAAATCCATGGCAGGCAATTCAGCTGCTATGGGGCCCAGAGGCACAGATGGGACCTACACTATTTAGCATATAGTGCTTTATCAAGGTAGAAATAGCTTCTGAGAATTAAATTTTGGTCAAATTAATATATATTTTGTATGGGAACTTCACTAGGTGACTTAAATTTGAGATGGGCATTGGAGAAATGTGGGGGCCCTTTAATGGCTTTGCAAAGAGGTAATTTTACACATGGATATACCCCTGGGTGAACAATTTTACTCGCTAAAAGATTTAAAATTCTGCTGCCACACTGCATAGCCTGGGCAATTAACCTGTGGAAGGGAATATATATATATATCAGAGTGGAAGGTTTGCATATTGTACAGTATATGCATATTGTGTATATAAAAGTGGAAGGGGTGTGTTGTATATTAAAGTGGAACTTGGAGGCAAGTTTAACAACCATACAGTATCACCCTCCCAAAAACTCTCTGAATGATTTTTGTTACATAGAGCATATTGAACACCTGCTCAGCTACATCGGTGGGGAAGAATGAATTCTTCATCTGGCGAAACAAATGTGATACTCCGGGACTAGCTCCACCCTGGTTGGTTCTCCATAGGCTCCTGCAGGTGTAATGGGTTGCATGTTTTGCAGAAAATATAATATAAATTCCAACCTGATAGTAGTAATGATGTGAGTAGGCTAAAACTATTATTGTTTTTAGTCTCTCAAAGAGACAGTGGGGTTGGTTTACTAAAACTGGAGAGTGCAAAATCCTAATTGAACGACCTGCAGTTAGAAGATGATTGGTTACTATGCAGAGCTCAGCTATGGAATGCTCTACCAATCGACATCCGTCTGGAAGAAAATCACCTGGCTTTTAGGAAAAAACTTAAGACCCTCCTCTTTTTAGCTGATGATCAAAGCTCGCCACAGCGCCTAGAGGCGATTCAGTTCACATTGTGCCCTATACAAGTATTTCATTCATTCATTCATTCAGAGCTGCACCAAATTTTGCATCATGCCGTTTTAGTAAGTCAACCACACTATCCCATGTATCCCCAATCTGCTATGCTTATTGTTTTTTTGCCATGATTTGTTGTTCACCATAACATTACATTATATTTACCGTATATTTGGGTTTTTATGCTTTTTTTTTTTTTCCCTTCTCTTTTTTTACAAAACAGCTTTTTGTACATGTATGTACCTATTACTTGCTTAATAATTTAGAAATGGTGTGCTTGTTCAGAAGTGTGTTTTTTTTTATTTTTTATTATTAAGCAATCAAAAAACACAATAACAGTATGTTGTTCAAAAAATGACAAGCAGTGAGCAAATGTCCAGTTGAAACTGTGTGAAAGATGATAACAAATATATAGTCAAACTGCGCTCAAAACCCAAACGTAAAGCCAATTTAAACATGCAAGTGCACAATGCAATAGTGTGTCAGTATACTAAAACCACCACCTTCAGGTAAAATGGCTGCTCAACTCAGGGAATGACCCACAGGGGTATTCTGTGGGTCATTCTATGTGTTTGCAGTAGACAATGAGGATCTTCAGATCCTGATTTCTTTCATTAGCGTGATCTGTTTCCTTAGGTCCCTGGATCCACACTGCACTCTACCGGTCACTCTGCGGGGGTTATGTTCCTTCTAGGTCTTTGCCACCTCTGGAAAATCTTTGGCGACCAGGATATTTCTGAAAAAATCAAGTGTTCATAAATTGTTTCCTAATTTTGATCTTTTGATCTTGTGTGTGTGTGTGTGTGTGTGTGTGTGTGTGTGTATATGTATATGTGTGTGTGTGTGTGTATGTAATATATATATCCATGTTTTGTAGACCAATGGTCCCAGTTTCCCAATTTCAGAAATTGAATGCTCCCTGATGAAGCAGTTGAGGTGAAATGTTTTGGCGCGGAGTTATATGTGCTGTCATCCACAGGCAAAGGAAGTCTTGCACCAGTCTAAGCGGAGGAGCCGGTATTAACTGTGAATATGAGTTCTATCTTGGTGCTGGGAGACAGCACAATGATCTGTGAGTTTTATGTATGCTTTTAATAAATTAACAGTGTTTACACTATAAAAGTTTTATGGGATTTTTTTATTTTTTTTATTGGATCCATGTGAGAGTAAGAGAAGGATTATGGTAACTGGTGGGCTGGTCTGATGGAGTGATATATGTGTCAGGTCACCTTAAGGCGAGGTGACCGATGCACACCGTAGGGATCAAGAGTGCACCGCAAGGTAGTGGACCCTACGGCTGACTGCTGCAGACAGGAGACAGATCCCACTGGGGTTAGAGCGTAAGATTCCCTGGGGCGCGGAGTCTAAGAGCCAGCAGGTGTTCACCAGCGCCTCTAGTGGTAAGGATGGACTTGGTTGCAACTGGCTCCACTTCGCGACCCCCAGGGTCCCCCAGCTCACACCCACAGTAGGCAACAGGAGGATAGGTATGGTGAGGGACAAAGCCAAGGTCGGGGCCACAAGCAGACAGGAATAGTCAGGGACATGCCAAAAGGTTAGGATCACAGGCAAACAGGGATAGTCAAGGACACGCCAAAGTCGGTAACAGAAAAAAACAGAAGAGCACACGGCAGGTAACAGGAAGCTAACACACAAAGGTTGATCAGCAGGGTTGGCCTGCAGTGCACAGGTTAATATAGAGTTCTCTGATAGGAGCTAGGGTGGAGTCATTCCAGAGGATGGATTACAAAAGCAGTCAGGTGAGGGTCAGCTGGTCTCTAGAGTTGAACACATGGAAACAGGTAAGCAGACCAACTCTATTGCATAACCATGACAATATGATGAAGAGCAATAGTGATGGAACCCCTTAAGAGAGGAAAGTGGTACAAACTCTAACAAAAAGGAGTGGAGCCACCCTTGAGACTGTGTTGGTGGATAAGTGTGGTGGAAACCTCATGTGATCCTGAGCGTGTTTTGACCCTAAACAATAGTGGGTCTACTAGAGGTGCACCAAATAATGATTATGGTACCAAAACTGAAAATTTCAGAATGCATTTGGTCGAAACAAAACAGTGACAGTTTTTAATTGTATTCAACTTTTTAATTATTATCATGAATTTAAATGAATATGAATTAATGGTCGGCCATTATCGGCAACTTTAGCGCAACAAAAGCTCAAGTAAAAATACATCTCTTTAATTTCTATATACAGTATGTCTTCAAACTGGTCCATTGCACTTCCGTTGTAGTGTTAAAAATCTTGCTTGCTGTATTTCTGGTTAGTTAAAAAAACGCACCAAGAGCACATTGCCTCGTTTAAAATGATTTGAAAACGTAGCAAGAACATATCATTAACACACCTGTGTTAAATTTTTTGATGTGGTCTTTGAGTCACATGACCTATAAAAAGCATACCATAAGTATTTGCTGTACCATTATTGGCACCTTATGCTCTATCTGCAGAATTCTGAAAACACCATTTTTGGCCGCTAAAATTTCTGTGCATCTCTAGGGTCTACATATTTGTATTCAATATTGGGATGTGGTGCTAAAAATAATCCTTCCTTTGTTCAGGACTTAATAGTAGTGAGATGTAGCACCCTGATGTTTAGCCAGGGTTGTAAATTTATTTTCTAAGTGATAGTTTCCTTGGCCAATGGATAGGAGGTCAATTATTTTCACTCTAATTCTGGAGTTGCTGCACTTCTCTCTTCTGTTACTAGATGGCCGGGTATCTGGTGGCATTAGATAAGACAAGGGCAATGAATGGGTTGTCTCAGCCAATGGGTGGGGATTTTTTTGGGTCCTTTGGCATGCTGGGAGAGCCTATTTATTTGGATGGAGTCAGGTGATCAGGGTTCTGTGCCACCTGGACGGCTGTCTGGGTGGATGTGTGTTGTACTGCCCGGGCCACTAGGCTAGAGCCTGAGGCTTATCGCGGGGACATCTGGCTGCTAGGCTGTCTGAGGGCATAACCAGAAGCAAGGGAGCAGCAGAGGGTTGGGATTGTGGCCTTGCAGTCCAACCAGAAGTGATGGTTCTGCCGGGCGGAGAACCTGTCGTGGTCGGAGGTAGAGGGGAAGCTGTCACCACTAAGGGACCATCCACCTTACTACCAGGGGCCACTGTGAGTAGCTGAAGCAAGTGAAGAATGGTGAAGAATTGGGAAACTTCAGCAGATGTCAACCCAGGGACCCAGCCGGTGGAGGTGATGCTTGCGGCGCAATATCGTGTGTCAAGCCACGGACCAAGCAGGCTAGTGGGGTTCTGCTCGAGGATTATCTGCGAGTGCCAATCTAGGGACCCAGCAGGGACACGGGGGTGACGCTTGATGAAAATAGTGAGAAATGAGTGAGAAGATTGGAAGAGCTCAGGGGATCCAGTGCCAGCGGATAGGCAAGTCTAGTGAAAGACTGGGAGCTCAGTTTAGTGAAGATCTACAATAGGAGATTGTAGAAGTGAATAAGTTCTTTACAACCTTTGTTAGAAACTGTTTCAAGATTGTTGCCTTAGGGGACAACAGTTCTACTTACGCAGATGTTGTGTCTTGCTAGATGCCTTTCCCTGCGTGGCTTTTTAACTATAGAAGTCTCTGAATCTGCTAAATTAACATTGTAACTACTAAAGGGTGTCCTGGCCCCAACCCGCTTTACCACAGTTTTCTTTAAGAGACAATAAATCTGTTTGCATTCAGGAAGTGTCTGGTGCCCATTAATCTACCTTGCATTGCACCCACCATGCCTTGTGATCCACTCTACACAGAAGGATGTCAGCTGTCCCTAACTCTGGGGGTCATCATTGGGCTTGGATAGGCCCGGGACTTGGCCACAGATACATACCTGGTGAGTGGTTTCAGAAGGTGGAGGTTTCACATGGTGATTGCAGGTTTAGAGTGCAACAATAGGACAGTAGCTGTAAAGCACATTGGATACGAGCACACCTTTTTTTAATGTGACACTTTATTTGGGACAATACACATTTTTGGGACTTTTTGGGTTGATTTTGGAGTTTGTACATGAATCCCATGCATTTGCTGTTTAAAATTTGAGATTATTTTTTTCATGTTGTAATTTGAGCACATATTAAGCACTTTATATATTTTTATTTCGTTGGTAGTATCTATAGATTGTTTAGGCTTAGTATCTATCTATATTTATATTTAAATCTATATTTATAGATTTTACACTGGCACTTGTCAATCACTGGTACAGAAGATCTCCCTGTATGGTTGGTGCAGATCAGTAGCCGGTAGTTGAGTGTAGAATATTACATTTATTTTTCTCTAGCAACCTCCTCATAATCACTCTAGTAATTTGGAGATCTACATGTTGGAATGCCGTGCTCAATATATACCCAATCTCTTTTCTACAAAGAAGACTTTATCAGCACAGTTGCTGTATTTTTTATTTTTTTTGTAAAATGCATTGCATATAAAAGCTGTTTGTATCAACTCCTTTATATATTCTCTGTAAAAATTCTTGGGGAATGTTAAACAAACAGCAGTATATATAATCTGCTCTGCTATCGGCGTGTTGATTAGTGTGTGGATGTTAACTTGTACTGCGCTCACACTGGGCCTGTCTCATTCTCTCCTGAGAGGGTCTATCCTTTCTCACCTTCACTTACTGCGACTCCAATCCACTGTTCCTTATCAGCGGCTGGCAGCCTGCTGATGAGCTGACTTATCATGCACACTGCTGCTGCTGCTGACTTATCTCTCCTAGGGAAAGAGATGGGAGCAGCGCACAAACTCCAGGAAAAAGTCAGATGGAGAACTGAATACTTATCATGTCCGAATGCCTTCCCTGTACATCACACTCAGATAGAGGGCCATGAAAGCCGGGGATGACATTCACTGCTAAGAAAATACATAATTCAGCTGCTCACCTCCTCATATGTCTGTTTAGTTTAGGTGGTTGTTGCTTCCTACATTAAAAAACTCCAGGGCGCTCCGGGATATCTATGGGGCCAAATTCCGGAACAAAATACATTGCAGGTTAGAAAAACGATCCAGTAGGCCATACTCATGGTCTCAAGGATTTTATATTGTCATTATTATACAGGATTTATTTCAATGGAATTTCAGCCCAATTGAGCCAAAACCGGGCTTGCTAGCTATTTTTGTCTGCAAATAATTAACAATTAATACGCTTAAAGCAAAACTCAACTAATTAGATTGGTTTAAGCGCCTACTCTGGGACAGCTTGGCTTAAACAAAATGCCACCTCCGTGTGACTGATGGTGAAGCTGTAATTCGCTGTTGTGTTCTGTAGACATGTGCATTCATTTTTGTCAGGAACCATGAAACAGACTGAGACAGAAGTACAATCAAATCACACTTGCTTATTAATAAAAATAAAAAGGTGAATAGAAAAAAGCGTAGTCAAACATAGCCAGAGTCCAGTAGCCAGTTCGGGTAGTCAGCCACTCCAAAGTTCATAAACCAGATCGGGTAATCAGCCAGTCCAGAAGTCAGGGATCCAAGGAGAGAAACTGCAAGCAGGATAAGAAGCCAGGAGGGATGTCAGCAAGCCAATCTTGAAACAAACAGCAGTAGATGGTTCCTTGAGATGTGACCAACGCGAAGGCAAAGGAAATAGTGAGCTGGAAGGCTTTAAATAGGCAGGTCAGACGAGCATCATCGGGAACAGCTGGTAACTGTTGAAAGAGTAGAGAGCTGGCAATAGCCGACAGCTGAGCGGCCAGCCCAGAGGAGGAAGGGCTAAGCCAGCCCTGACAATTTTCGTCCGAATGCATTTTCATCCGAATTTCAAGTATTTTCGTTTTCGTTTTGACAAACGATAACGAAAGCGCATAATCTAAAAAACGAAAGATCTGACATAAATGCTTTATTTTCGTTTTCGTTGTTACAACAGTTCGATATAGAATAGGAGATTCAACGTGATTCTGACAATAACAATCTGTGTCTATTGAAGCTGTGGTCGAATGTGCCTAACCTTACCTCTATTAGTCGAAGATTATATAGAGAAAATATTCGACAGAGAGAAAAGATTCTGGAATTGGGTGGGTGAAGTAAAATAAAAATGATGATGATGATGCTGATGATGAATGTTATTGGCTAATTGTAACCAAAGAGGAGGAGCAGTAAAGTAGCTAGAACTAAGTACACACGTACAGCCAACTTACTTTCCCTTATAATTGCTAGCAGAGAGAGACACAGACAATGAAACATTTCAGAAGACAGTCAATCTTAGCTGGTCCGTTTGAATTGTCACTTGTCAGAGAACCCGTATTATTATTAACCATAAGCACAGCAGCAGAACAATAGTGAAGCAAGCTACCGTTAAACTTAGCTTTTTCCTAATAATCTGCTGCTATTGTTTGTGTGAGAACCTTATAGTGATACTAGTGTTGCTGCTAGTGTTGTTGTGATAGCCTCAGAGGCTGCCTGTGTTGTTGGGGGGGGGGGGGGGATTTATTATTATAGAATCTTGTTACCTGTCTAATCCGTGATCGCTATCACCAGTCCACCAGTTTCTGTTTGAACGAGTATATAATATATATATACAGAAACACTTGTAGATGGCCCAGGAACGTCCTCCAATGCCACCATGTCGCTCTCACAATGGGTTGCCGCCATATTCGTTATTATTAGTCACTCACTATCTGACACCTGACACAGTGAGACTTAGACCATTCATTCAACATGAACGACGGAGATTCGACAAAGCAACGAAAAAACGCACACGGTTATAATAATATTCGACGGAGCATCGAAACTGTACAACGCTGCAATCGTACATTTCCAGAGTCAAATGCTCCGCCTATAGGCTATATAGAGTTTAGCAGCTCCATTGAATCTTCTTTATACATTCGACAGACACCATAAGCCTTCAAAGACAGATTTGACCGTAATTCGTGTGGATTTTCGGACGAATGCAATTTTTGAACGAAAAACGAAATAAATAAAAATGAATTTCGGGAGTAACTAAATAAATGTATTGTTCGGACGAAAGCCAAATTCCCGAAACAAAATATTTCACTCTGCACATGTCTAGAGTTCTGTGCTACATAAGTTGGCAGCGTTCTCTTCTGGTGGGTGCTCAAGCGACTTCCCCTTTGTCCACAGACACAGAACGTCAATTGCTCTGGAACCTCTGCCACTCAGGAGAAGTTGTATATATGTTTTAAATCAATGCAAGGTTCTCTCTGATTGGCTGAGATGTCGGTCATGATGTCATCTACTCCTCCTCTTCACTTCAACCAATTATTTATTGCATTGTATTATTATTATTTTTTTTTTAATCAATGCAAGGTTTTTTCTCTGATTGGCTGGGATGGAGATCACAGATCACAATGCCAGATAATGCATTGTATTCATTTAAATAAAAATACAAGGTTTCTCCTAAGTGGTGGGGGAAGCAACTTTCAATGTGTCAGGGCCTAGATCTCAACCCAGGACTTCTGCTGTGTCTGGCAGTAACTGTTCTTGCTGAGCCACCTGAGATGCTGGACAGCTCTCTGTCTGATTGATTGTTTTGACTTTCATGCCTTATCTCTTGTTTTTTGGTGAACCCTAAATGCTTTGCTCTTTCCATGAACTTCTTGATTTAAGCCATTTGATTACCCTTTGATGAAATCACGTGTTCAGTGACGCAATGCGTCAGGGGGGGAGCCAGGTGCCGTCACTTCCGGTCGCGGCCGAGACTGGAAGTTCTTCTGTTAAGCTGTACCGAGTGGTTTTAACTGTGAGTCACTACTTGTTTTTTAAATAAAGTGTATTGAATTACTGCACTATGGAGCCCTCCTTCATTGCATGCTAAACTGCAATGGATGAGCCTGAAACCCACCCCCCTACCGACATTGTTGTGGATATCTTTTGGAATCGATCGATTGTTGAGGATCCAGCGTTTATCCATACAAAGGCCTGATTTGACCTCTAGGGATCTTCTTATGAGGTGAGAGGCTGGGGCAAATGAATGGCGCACAGCAGATGGTGGAATCATTTGGATTAAGTGGGTCTTTTGGTTGTTTTGTATTGGATATTATCATTGCACTATTATCACTTTGGAGTATTTTTTGCAGTTTACTTTTGCACTTTGAAAGTTATCATTGTGATACAACTACATACATTGTTGTGCATGTTGAAGATTACTGCACTTTATTATTCATAATTTAGTTTAACACAGCCACTGAAGTGCTATGTTATAGCTTCAGTATTGCACATATAGATTCATTGATTGTATTTGAACATTGCAATCGTTTACTGTATATTTAATTCTGTTGATTTAGTGCCACATACTTCTTTTTTTCATTTGTCATTTTGTGTGAGAACACCTTCCATGTTGGCAGCTACTCTTTTATATTTCCTGGTTTGGTGAGGGTTTGCGCATTAGATACCCCCTTTTTATATTCTGATTTGAGCCATGTTTTTGCACTTCCGGTTTGCCAGATTATTATGCTCATTTCAGACAATATCTCGCTCTTGTCACTCCTGTTGCTGTCTAGATCTTCTCTACTGCTCATTACCAATCGTTGCCTTGTTTCTCGATCATGCTTCTGATGATCCCATCCTGTAACCACTGGTTATTGACCTTTTTCCGTATTTACTGACTACACTTTTTCTTATCACTACCTGCTATATCTGCTACTGGATCTCCCCTTGCTCATCTCCCGGTGGCGAGATCCTAAAGACCGCAACCTGATATGAACACAAAGCAATACCCATCTCCACCATCAAGAGCTCTGATGAACACCAGTTAGTAGTTAAAACCCCACACCTTGGGTAAGCCCATGTCACCCACTAGGGCAGTGGTTCTCAAACTTTCTAGTGCCGTGACCTCTTGATAAAATTTCCCAAGTTGTGGGGACCCCTAACAGTAAAATTATTTTCATTGGTCATTTCATTGCTTTTATTTTGTGACTGTTAGGAATCGAATATAAATATCTGATATGCAGGATGCATTTTCATTCTTACAAATTTAACATTTAAAGCATAGTGATTAATCACAAAAATAACCTATAATATACAGCGCAAAATATTTATTTAAAATTAACATATAAGTTACAAATTAATAAAATGCCCCACAAAGAGACGGGGTAAGTTCCGGACAGATGGCGGGCACAGTGGGAGTATTTGATATGGCACAGTGGCTGCATTTGATGGCACGGTGGCGGCGTTTGATGGCACAGTGGCGGCAATTGATGTACAAACAAAGCCATCTTTAATATTGATTGGACCCTGGGGAAACATTTTCTTGCCCCCCCCCCCCCCCATGCAATTTTGCTCTCCACCTGCTCTGAGGCATACAATAAATAGCAGCTAGACTTAAAATCAGTTTACTGTATCAAATCAACGATTGCGATTGGTTGCCAGAGGTTACAGCATATCATTACCGCTTACTGACTGGTTGCTAGAGGTTACAGAACACATTACGGTTCACTGATTACATGATTTCTGCTTGATTGGTTGCTAGAGATTACTATACAGTAACACTGCTCACTGATTGCTTGCTAGAGGTTGCAGCACATCATCTCCTCACTGCCTGCAAACTATGGACTGGGGAGATAAGGGGACCCATCAATATACAGAAAATTGGCAGTGCTGGAGGGAAGGGGAGGGCGTGATCAATGGCAATGCTGATTTTTCTTACTGACTACCAATATAAAGAGGAGTTTCAACACTGGCCACCAATGTAATGGTGATTTACACTCACCGTTAATGTAAAGGGGACATACACACTGGCCATTAGTGTGAATGAAAGGATTTTACATCAAGCTCCATTGTAATGAGAAGATTTACACTAACCACCTATGTAACTGAGACACTTAGCCTGCATTCACATTTGTGTGTCAGAAACACATGCAAAATCGCTTTCCTGACACCACAGAAATGTGCTGTTCTTTAGCACAGTGGTCCCCAACCTTTTTAGCACCGGGGACTGGCGTAGTTGAAGAAAATTGTGCCAAGGCCCAGGGGGGTGTATGCGGATTTTCGCTGGCAATTTATCGGGGCGATGGCTGGCGTTGGCGCTTCAATCATCCCGGCACCATCATTGATATGATGTTAGGATGATTGAAGCGCATTATTTCTATTATTACATTGTAATATATAATGAAATAGTTCAACTCACCATAACGCAGAATGTGCCAGAGTGTCACTTGCTACGTCGCCTGTCACCAGATGTAGATTGTCACTTTCCACGTCGCCTGCCATCAGATGCAGCTTGTCACTTGCCACGTCACTTGTCGTCAGATGCAATTTGTCCCTTGCCATGTCACCTACCACCACCACGTCACCTACCACCAGATGCGGATTATCACTTGCTATGTCGCCTGCCTTCATATGAAGCTTGTCACTTGCCACGTCATCTGCCACCAGATTTGGATTGTCACTTGCCACGTCCCCTGCCATCAGATGCAGCTTGTCATTTGCCACGTCACCTGCCATCAGATGCAGCTTGTCATATGCCACATCACCTGCCACCAAATGTGGATTGTCGCCTGCCACCACATGACGGTTGTCACTGCAGTGGTGGCAGCACAGGTGTGCACATTAGTTCAGAGGCAAGCCTGGACTAGTGGGTAGTAAGGGAGAACAGCGGTAATGGGGGGGGGGGGGCGCAGGTAGTGAGAGATGATCTCACCTGCCTCACCTCCAACAGTGTATCAGTGTTCTGCCGCACTGTGTCGGCAGAGGAGCAGTAAAGCGGGCGGGCAGTGAGAGATTATCTCATCTCTCTGTTCCCTCACCTCCAGCATTATAGCAGCCCCACTGTGAGCGCGGAAGAGCGGCAATTCAGGCGGGTGGTTGGAGATGATCTCATCTCTCTGCTCGCTCGCCGCTCATCAGAGACAGTGCAGCCTTCGCGGCCCAGCTGCAAGCCAGCCACGGCCCGGCAGTGGGCCGCCGCCCGGGGGTTGATGACCCCTGCTTTAGCAGATACACTGCAGTGCCATCAATTGTTAATGACACCCTCACACATCTGTTGAGATGTGCTGTCACTGTGACACAGTGTGATGTTGAAAAAGGGTTAGGGACTCTTTTGCATTGCTAGCGCATAGAGCAGCCCATTGAAATAATTGGGCTGCCCTGCACCCACCTTACTTATCTCCATATGTCCCCCCCCCCCCTTGCTCACCTGTGCACCCAAACTGTAATTCCTTTTCTGTTTACCTCTGCTCCCCACACACATTGGCCCCCCTACCTCTTACCAATCTGCATACCTTTGCAGAACAGGCTGATGGTAGGCTTAATGAGCACAGTTGTAGGCAGGACTTTCAAGCATTTCTCTTTACCTGCCCAGAAGGCAGCATTCAGTATAGGTGATGGTGGATATGACCTCAGGGTTGCAAGATATACATATGAATGTTGCCTTTATTTACATATCAATGCCACCGACCACCACTATTTACATATGAATGCCAGTTATTTACATGTAAACAAAGTGTCTGCAGGTGAGTCATCTGTACACCACAATAGGGCATTGGGACACAGGACAGGGTAGGGGAATTTAAACCAGGATAGTTGGCAAGTATGAGGCAGTTGCTTTGGGCCCCACAATGACAGGGCCCAGGGCTGCTGCCCCTTTTGCCCTGCCTTAAAGATGACCCTGTGTACAAAAATGCTTTTATTAATTAGCATTTCTGACTTACCAAAGTCACTGGTGTTCCGTCAGAATCAGCAACTCATCTGTGTTAACCGGAAGTGATGATTTGTCGCCGCCATCTTGGTAGACGCGTCCTCAGCAAGCGGACTTTGGTGGGTGTAAAAAAGATGTCTGCTTGCCGACTTCTAAGTGTAGTCTTACTGTGGATGAGAGTACCAAGATGGCGGCGACAGAACGTCACTTTCATGCGGTCTCTCCTCTCCCAGAAATGACATCTCGCTGGCTGAGCCGGACAGACTCTGGCATAACACAGTAAGTTGGGTCTGTCTCGGCCAGCATCCGCGACCCCCAGGTTGAAAACCTCTGCACTAAGGTGACCTGCTGCTTGTTTATCTGTACTGGTCAGTGGGTGCCTCTCTACTGCTATAGCTACTGGTCTCTGAGCCTGACTCCAGATTGTGACACTGTGGCACAAAGAGTAAGTTGCCTGAGCACTCATTAGAACGTGATGCCACTTACTTTATGTAGCCAAGGCTACAACACTTTATTCCAGCTTCATTATCTTCCCCATGGAGGTTGCATCTGGATAATTCCTTTAAGCCAAGCTGGCCCAGAGTAAGTGTTTCAACTAATCTCATTCTTGGAGTTTGTCTTTAAGCCCTGAAAAGAGTGGAGGAAATTCCTCTGAAACCCATTGGCTGTACTTGATGTTCTTAACCCATAAAAACCAATAGGAATAAACAAATCTCCAAAGTAGATGAACATTTTGTACCAGGGGTTCCAAATCCCAAGGGGAAAACCAAGGCAGGAGTTGCTTTGATGTCCAAAAATTTAGCAAACTGCATAAATTATGTCAAGTTTCCATGAAAACACTTTGGGGGTTATTTACGAAAGTCAAATCCACTTTGCACTGCAAGTACACTTGGAGGTGCAGTCACTGTAAATCTAAGGGGTAGAGCTGAAATGAGGGGAAGCTCTGCTGATTTTATCATCCAATCATGTACAAGCTAAAATGCTGTTTTTTATTTTCCTTGCATGTCTCCCTCGGATCTACAGAGATTTTACTTCCAAGTGCAATTTTTGTGCACTTGAAGGGCAAAATGGATTTTCCTTTAGTAAATAACCCCCGTTGTGTAGAATAGCACTGAGTAGCGTCCTTTTATTAAACTTGGTAATTTTCCACATTGCATAGAAGTTGACTAGAGCTGCTCATAGACAAGAGACTAAAGTGAAAATAGATGGATTGGTTAGGGGTCTTGTGTGTCCGGTTCAAAAGCCTGCTTAAAGTGGGGTGTCCCCTAAAAAATAAATAAAATAAAAGTCAGCAGCTACAAATACTGCAGCTGCTGACTTTTATTAATCGGACACTTACCTGTCCCAGGGTCCAGCAATGCGGGGGAACGAAGCCCCCCCCCCCCCTCGTTCCCTGCTCTGCTCGCGGCATCGGCATTCTTACTGTGGGCACCCGGCTATGGCTTCACAGCCAGGCAACCACTGCGCACAGTCATCTGGGACACGTGACAGGTCCCAGATGACTGTGTGGCGCCGAGGGGAAGTGATGTCACCAGCCCGGCAATGAAGGAGGCAGACTACGAGGGACCCCCTAGCAACAGGCATTTAGAGGTGACTAAACATTTTTTTTTTCCAATTTATTTATTTTTTTATGAATTTTAAGCAATTTGTTTTTTTTGGTGGCAACACCACTTTAACGTTTCGTGAAACTTTGGTGCCTAAGGGCAGTGAGGTCTCAGTTGCAGTCCAAGTGTCTTCCATCCTCTTTCTGAGGAATTGTACCTCAAGTATAAAATGACTGTATTTGTAATTTACATATTTTTTGCACAGGATTAAATTAGAAAAAAAAATCTATCATTGTCAGAGGAGATTCACACAAAGCCTTCACAATGGCTCCTGATACAATTTAGGAGAGGTGAGGCTACATTTTTAATCTGGTGAAGTTGGTTTAAATTTGGAGGATTATGGTGTGGTCCAGTTTGCTGGTTTTGTTAGAAGCAGATTCTGTCCTCTCATTTTGTTTGTCGTCTCATTAATTGCTGTGGATTTTCTCTTATCATGTTTATTTGCATAAAACCTGCCTCAGCCTTCTGCTTATGTTAGGGCTCTTGCACATGCCTGTACAGAGTAAAATATGCTTGTTGTGGAGCCTGGGAGCCAAAGCTGCAGCGTACTTTTGCCATTGCAGAAAACACTGTGCGCAGCTATACATGTGCAACTGCCAGCACTCACCGCATATCTTTCAAAGTAGAACATTTTACAGCTAAGCAGTCTCTTAAATGACCATTGTGGCAACTTTCAGTCCATTTCATACACTTTGGCTGACTTGGCACCATCCACAGGCAATTTAAAGAGTTCTTCTTGTTTAATTGTACCTACAGGTAAGCCGTAAGCCGTAAACTTGCACGGTTTAGGAGATATTTACCATATACCCCGCCAATGACCTAATCGGCGCATGTGCTCTGCAGGAACGGCCACCCGTGCTGTTACTTCAGGCCCCTGTTCTGGGAGTGACGTCGTGGCTCTGGCCTATCACAGCACCAGTCAACCGTCTCAGCGGTGTGCATGTATTTCATAATGAGCTAGTATGCGATGCAAACTAGCTCATTATGCTTTTTTTTTTTTTTTTTCTCTCGGTTTTACAACCTTTTTAACCACTTCAGCCCCAAAGGATTTACCCCCTTCCTGACCAGAGCACTTTTTGCGATACGGCACTGCATCGTATTAACAATTGCATGGTTGTGCGACATTGCACTCAAACAAAATTGACGTCCTTTTTTTCTTAGAAATATAGATCTTTTGGTGGTATTTGATCACCTCTGCGGTTTTTATTTTTTGCATTATAAACAAAAAAGAGCATCAATTTTCAAAAAAAGCAATATTTTTTACTTTTTGCTATAATAAATATACCCAAAAAATATATAGAATATTCAAGTTTTATGTCTTCTACATGTTTTTGGTAAAAATCGCAATAAGCGTTTGATTGGTATCGCGTCTACAAAATAGGGGATAGATTTATAGCATTTTTATTTTTATTATTAGTAATGGCGGAGATCTGAGATTTTTATCATGATTGTGACATGGCGGACACATTGGACACTTTTGACACCATTTTGGGACCATTGTCATTTATGCAGTGATTAGTACTTTAACACGTTCCGGCCGAGCATACGCAGATGTGCCTACTCAGCTTTCGGGGGTTATACCAGGCATCGTTCTGGTACCATTGTTTAGAGCGGGCGATCGGCTATCCAGGGAAAACAACCAATGCGGCTAAAAGCCACTCAGCTGTTATCCCGGAGGAGCGGAAGGGGACATCCCCCCTCCCACCGCCTTCCGCCACTCTTCCCGGCCTCCCGGTAGCACGGGAGTCCCGATCAACAATCCGCCACTTCTGGCGGCTAGGGACAGACTGGAATGAAGCCGGAAACAGCTTTGTTCCAGCCTCCTGATTGTAAACACGGAAGCGACGTCACGACATCACTTCCGGTTTACTCGGCTGCCAAAGGTGCCGGTTTTAAAAAATATACAGTATTCAGAATTGCCAAAAATGGCGATCTGAATACTTTGAAGTGCAAAGGAGAGATTGGAGGTCTTTTAGACCCACGATCTGTCCATGAAGAGTACCTGTCACCACCTATTACTGTCACAAGGGATTTACATTTTTTTTTAAAAACACAACTTAATAATATAAAATTAAATAAGAAAAAAAAAATTAACGCGCCCCCGTCCCCGTGAGCTTGCACAGCAAAGAAAATGCATACAGAAGTTGCGTCCGCATATGTAAACGGTGTTCAAATCACACATGTGAGGAATTGCTGCGATCGTCAGAGTGAGAGCAACAATTCTAGCACTGGACCTCCTCTGTAACTCAAACCTGGTAACCGTAAAAAAAATTTAAAGCGTCGTGGAGGTTTTTAGGTACCGTAGTTTGTTGCCATTCCACGAGTGCATGCGATTATAAAGCGTGACATGTTTGTTATCGATTTACTTGACGTAACATTATCTTTCACATTATACAAAAAAAATGGGCTAACTTTACTGTTTCGTTTTTTTTAAATCCATGAAAGTGTTCTTTTTCCCAAAAAGTTGCTTTTAAAACCGCTGCACAAATACCATGTGACATAAAATATTGCTACAATCGCCATTTTATTGTCTAGATTCTCTGCTAAAAAATATATATATAATATTTGGGGGTTCTAAGTAATTTTCTAGCAAAAAATATGGATTTTAACTTGTAAACACGAAAAGGTCAGAAATGGGCTTAGTCATGAAAGGGATAAAAATGCACTGATTACTGTGTAAATGACAATGACAGGGAAGGAGTTAAACACTAGGGGATGATCAAGGGGTTAAGTGTGTCCTAGGGAGGTGGTATGTGGGGGAGGGGGTGGGCTTCCACTGACATGACAGCGATCACTGCTCCCGATGACGGGGACCAGTAGATCCCAGTCATGTCACTAGGCAGAATGGGGAAATGCCTTGTTTACATAGGCATCTCCCCGTTCTACCTCTGCACAGTTAAATCACAGGCCGCCGGTGAACATCGAGTTCCCAGGACCCGCGGGCACACTCCCGCGGCAGGGGCGCACTCGTCCCATAGGCAGCACATTTAAAGGGATGTACAGGTACGCCCATTTGCCTGCCTGTGCCATTCTGACAATGTACATCTGTGTGCGGCGGTCGGCAAGTGGTTAAAGGCCCCGTACACATGATATGAAAATGGGAAATAAAATTTTGCCTGAACGATCTGCCGATTTTCAGATCGTTAGTATGGTGCTTTCAACAGCCGATTCCGTTTTTTTAGTCTGGCAAAAGCTGGATGTGCAGACTATACATTTTTTTTATCGTCTGTGAACTCAACATCCGATTTTTTGTTTAATACGGTTATTGTCATAAAAAAAATCGTAAGATCAAGACTATGCATGCTCAGAAACAAAAGAATACATACAAAACTATTCAACGCATTATGTCATTTCTGAAGTTGAATTTTCATATGGTTAGTAACCTCTTCACTTTTGACATGAGACTAGCATGCAACAAAAAACGGTTGAACAGTCGTCTGAAAGTCTGATTGTGCGTACGAGGCTTTACTCTTCAATAAGACACCGAAGTTCAATCCAATGCAATTTTAATTCTCAAAGGTGCAATACAAAGAATCCATTTCCAGTCTTTTGAGGTGTAGCACCCTGGAGTTCAGGCAGGGTTGCTCCTCACAAATGTACTTGCTAGGAGTAGTTGTCCTGGTTGGTTGATGGAGATCCATTTATTTTCTCTCTAAGTTTGGCTTGGTTGTACTTCTCTTCTACCACTAGGTGGCCAGGTACTTGGTGGTACTAGTTATGAGAAGGGCAATCCAAGGTCAGGTTATGGGTATACAGTGTATCTCAATGGGCAGGGGTTTTCTTGAATCCCTTGGCCTGCTGGGAGAGCTTATATATTCGGGTGGGGTCGGGTGATCTGTGTTCTGTGCCACCCAGATGGCTGTCTGGATGGATGTGTGTCGTGTTGCCTCGGGCTGCTAGGCCAGAGATTGGGCCTATCCCATGGGTGTCTTGCTGCTAGGCTGTCTGAGGGCTTATCCAGAAGCAAGAGAGCTGCGCAGGGTTGGGACTGCAGCATGCAGCCCAACCAGAAGTTATGGTTCTGCTTGCTGGAGAACCTGTCAGAGGTAGAGGCAAAGCTGTTGCCACAAAGGGACCATCCGCCTTATTACCATGGACCACAGTGTTTAACTGAAGCAGGTGCCGGAGTCACATTCTCGCCGACTGGGCACGATGGAGAATTGGGAAACTTCAAGCGGTGATCAAGTTAAGGACCCAGCCAGTGGAGGCAGCCTTGTGTGTCAAGTCGGGGACCGAGCAGGCTAGTGAGGGGGAAGCTTGAGAAGTGTTGGGAGTGCCAAGCTAGGGACCCAGCAAAGAAGTGGGGGTGACACTTGAGGAAGATACCACTATAAAGATTGAAGGAGCTCAAGGGATTCAGAGGGTCTAGTGATTGACCGGGAGCTCAGTGTTCTCACGAACTACAAGAAAAAGTTGTAGTGAAAGTGGAAGGAACTGTTACGTTTGGTGTTAGGAACTGTGAAAGACTATTGCCATAAGAGACAGCATTCCTGCACGTGCAGATGTGGCTTCTTGCTGGAGGACTTCCCCTGCATGGCTGTGTCCTTATTGAAATCTCGGAGTCTGCTAATTGAACTTGCAACTTCTCAAGGGTGTCCTGGCCCTGACCCTCTTATCCCCATAAAAGTTTGTAAGAGAAATAAACATCTCTTTTGCATTTAAGAAGTGTCTGGTACCCAATAACTTCCACCTTGCACCCACGATGCCTCGCAACCCACCATATACTGAAGGATGTCGGCTATCTCTGGCCCTGGTGGTTCTCCTTAAACAATGGAGGCCGCAAACCTTGCTACAGAAATGTAAGACCGCAGTCACTTTTTGAGCCCTGTCTTTAGGAAGAGGTGCTGATTGTGGGAACACAATCGAAATAGGTAGGAACCAGCTAGGACTTAACTAACTAGTGTTAAGCAAGAGAGGAAGACAGAGGGAGATACCAAACCACACAAATAAACAATTTGTAATCGCCCTTAACTGCCATTAGATGTCAGCATCCTACAGAACAATTAAAACCTGATGAAGTTCAATGCTACACAGAAAAATACAAAGCAATTTCTAAAATAATTGCACTAGAAACTGCAATCTACCGCCCACAAGCTTAATAGACCACCGGTGTTTGGTTTATTTTAAGGTTCAAATGGGGCAATAAACTGACAGTTTAATATAGTTTATTGAACATTGGGATGGAACTAGAACTGAAACAACTGGAGAAACCAATGGCAATGTTGTCAACAGCGACTGGGTTTTCTCACTGCGTTCGGTATCTTCAATATCTTTGATGCCAATAAAAATCACCAGTTTGTCTCTTTGGCTGCTTCATGATTTTGACAAAAATATGTGTGAATTCAACAACCTGCAAATCCCCACTGTTCATGTCAGGGCCTGTTTTGTTGTTCTTGTTTTTTTAATTTTTTTTGCTTTGTTTATTTTTTAAACCAGTTATTTATTTAATTTTTTTTTCAGCTTGGCCCTTGGAGTCAATCTGGTTTTGTGGCGGTGACCTGTGATTGCTCAGCATTGTCCTCGTGGAGCAATTGGTGACCGTTGAAATTAAAGCCGTGCACTTCACATTGGCTATCTATAACCGCAGAATTATAATGCTTGGTTACTTCCCTGTATTAATTATCCCGCCGGCAATTAGGTTGTGAGAAGAGTTTGTCAACATCTCAGAAACTTTCCGCTTAATCAAGTCAAGCTCATTAAACAATTGTCCTCTTTGTGGCAAACAAGGAGCAACAGTGCTTTTAGCGAGGGGAAGGGAAGGAGAGGGCAGCAGCTTAATCAAGCTCCACTCACGCAACGCTTTGCCGGAGATTATTGAATACCAGCTCTCTGTAGAATTTTAATGAAGTCGTATACAGTGAGAAATCCCCTTCCCGTCAATACTGTTCGATAGTTTGTGCAGCTGCCTAATAACGCGGAATGGGTGTTATCTGTCTGGATGGAGCAGTGCCGGGGAGGCAGCTCGGGTTGTGTCGGCTTTGGTTGGAAAAATAGTTGACGAAGCATAGACCGTCCTTGGTAGAGGTGAGAGTCTGAGATGCGCTGCTGGCGATTCACCGATCGTCCCAGCAGAGGGGAATAATAATGTTTCTAATATCGGTCACTGATAATAGCTTTGCTTGATGAGGCTTAACAGGGGTAAATAAGGAAAAGTTCTCCAAGAAGATATAATAAAGTCCCTAATTTATCAAGGTGCATTAAAGCTGAACTTCATGAGAAACACTAAAGGTGCAGTTGAAAACCTTATATTTTAAAGGGGTACATCCAAAGCTCATTTGGCTGTACTTCTCCTGTGGATCACAGGATTGCAGTTTGTTTTGCACTGCTGTGACCTATTTTCAGCAGGGAGCGGGCTGAAGTCACAGATGTCGGTCCAGGCTGTGAGTCACCTGCCAGATCCCTGGGCCGACACCCAGCTCAGCCTCTCAGCGAACTGCTGCTGAGAGCCCTGCCCCCTCCACAGCTCAACCCTCAGGTGAGTGAGGAGGGGGCAGAGCAGAAAGCTGTGACTGACAGTCAGCAGCTCTCTGCTCGGGGAGCTGTGAGAACCGAGCAATCAGCTATGTTCAATCGCTCAGTTCTCAGTGTTAGAGCTTTAGAGCTGCCAGGGGACATTTGCAGCATCAGACTTAGATAAGTATGATTCTTAAAAAAGAAGCAGAGGCACGGCCACCAGCAGGTGTAGTTCATGAAGAAGTCTGTAGAACTGTACAGGAGATGAGCTGAGGTTCAGGCACTGGCTGAGGGTCTGGTGCAAGGTTTTAGCAGACAATCCGGAACACAGCAAGGAATGAGGCACAGGAGACCGTAAACAAGTCCGTGAAACAAGCTAGAGGTCAAATCCGTGTAGACAAGTAAACAAGTCTGTGAAGCAGGCCAGGGGTCAAATCTGTAAGAGCAGGTAAGCAAGTCTGTTGGGCAAGCCGAGGGTCAAACGTGTAGGCAGATCGAGAAAAGTCCATTGAGCAAGCCGAGAGTCAGATCGGGGAGAACGATAGCGTAGTCAAGAACAGTTCGGGTCACAGCAGGTAATCAGGTATGGCGAAAACAGGAAGCAGGTACAGACGGGAAGCTAACGACAAACCAACAACCCGTCTGGATGCCAGAGCCGCCTGAAATAGCCACGCCATAGTGCATGCGCCACGACGCACCCCTATGCGCCAGTGTGCACATCTGTGCGCTATCGCACACACTTGTGAGCCATTGCGCTCACACGTGTGCCATTGCGTGCATTGCACCATTGGGCCGCGCATTTGCGTGCAGCAGAGCGCCAATCCGCCACACATGCACGCGATAGCATGGCGAGCATGGGTGGAAAAAGTAATTCTCTGACATAAACACTGAGAAGGCGGTTGACAGAGTGGCCTGGGACTTTATGGAGGCTGTTCTGGGTTCAGGAGGGATCAGGACACGTATGAGAACCTTTATCCTCTCTTTGTATGCCAAGAGCTAGAGTTAGGGTTAATGGCCACCTGTTGGGCGCCTTCTCTATGCATAATAGGACCAGACAAGGATGCCCTCTTTCCCCCATGCTTTACAACCTTACACTGGAACCCCTTCTCCACTGCATTCGAGCCCACTCCGATATTAAGGGCATACATGTACACTCTCGGGATTACAGGATTGCAGCTTTTGCAGATGATGTTTTGCTCTCTTTCTTCTCCGTTGACGTCCCTCTCAAACGTCATGAAAGTCTCTTGTCCAATCTGAAAATCAACTAATCCAAGTCTGTTGCTCTAAATATCTCACTCCCAAAGGAACTAGCCAAGCAATGCCAGACTAACTTCCCTTTTCAATGGAAAGCAGATACTTTCACCTATTTAGGTATACAACTTCCAGCAGACCTCTCAGAACTCTATAGCAGAAACTTTTTAGTGGAATTGCAAGCCTTGCATGATCTACAAAAATGGGACAATCCCACAATCTCATGGTTTGGGCATGCGTCCATCATAAAGATGACAGTCCTACCACGCTTGCTTTATAAGTCATACCAATTATAATATATACTATATAATTATATTATTATATTAATTATATACTATATAATTATACTATTTAATTATACTATACTATACTAAATCACTTACCTCCTGCCTTTTTTGTATTGTACAAATTCATGTGTAGAGCTTTCCTATGGTGCAACAAATCTGTGCGGCTACGTCAGTCGAAACTTGTAAAGTCTTGTGACGGGATTGGGCTCCCGGACCTGCAGCGCTATTACTGGGCGGCCCGCCTTGCCGGAGGAGTCGATTGGAGGGTTCATGCCCAATGTAAAAGCTGGGTAGACCTGGAGCATCTGGTTTTGAATGCTGCTTTACAGGAGACTCCTTGGCTCCCTAAAGACCATGCGTTGGCATCGCTTTATTCTCGCCCCCGATGGGAGCTACCCTTCATGCCTTTGATAGAGCATGTATCCACTAAAATTTGCCTGATCACTCCAGTGCGAAACAACCCAGACTTTCCTCCAGGCCTAGCTGGGACCTTTCTAGAGGCAGAATGGCCGTATGCGGAGATGCTGGCTAAACATTTTTTTTCTGTAGAGGCCGATTCATGAGACTCAAGGAGCTTGCGGAGTTATCCAACACAAAGGCCTTTCCCTTCTGGCCATATATTCAACTCCAATATTACATGGATTGTCCATCCCGTACAACAGGCTTCACCAAATTACCCACAGTGCATTAATTTATATATCCACAAAGAATCCTTGAACGTCTCAACCCAAGAAAATGGGTATAAACTGAAGACGCCGTGGTATAGAACCCCCATATCTGATTCATAAATTTGCCCCCTCAGCACCTGATTGTTGGAGATGTGGCAAAGAGACAGCCTCTCCTCCACATTTGGTGGGAGTGCCCAATAAGGTTTAATAAACAATACTGGAAGTTTCTTCGCTTCCACTGGAGTTTTCTCCAGCACAGTACCTTCTACATCACTCCAAGATATCTAAAAAGCGCTACTACAAATCGGTTGCTAGGCATATGATCAATGCTGCTAGGTTATGCGTCCCAGTACATTGGAGATCCACAGATCCTTCCTCACTGAAGGAGTGGCTCCGACGTATTGACCGAATAGCTGAGATGGAGGAGCTGATCCATATATCACTCTTGATAAAGTTTCCAAGTACTCCAATATATGGATGCCCTGGACAACCTTTTGAGGTTCACATTCATATCAAGATCTACAACAACCTGCCAATTGATATCCAATTACACCAACACGACTGAGAATCGGGATGGGCATACTGGCATTATGATGTTGCAGCCCTCCTTGAACTTGGTGATGATGGATGGAGAGGGCAGTTGGTGGTGTCCCCACCCCCTCCCCATTCTTTACATTATATTTTCTGCTCCCTTTCTCCCCCTCCCCCTTTTTTTTTTTTTTCTTTTTCTTCTCCCTCTCCCATACCCTCCCAAGAATAGCAGAGTTGAGAGAGACCCGAGAAGACTTCTTATTTTATATAAATACGCAGTGGTCATAACTGGCTATCTCTGGTACACGGGTCAAATGCTCATTAGAATTTGTCTATGTTTGCCATACACTTACTGTGGGGTCTTCATGGTATGAGACCCTATTCTTACCCATTGGAAGATATTGCTATTATCTTGTCTTTTCTGATTTATTGTTCTCCATTTACATGACTGTACAATGTATGTGGCATTTCTCTTTTGTGTTTATTATACTGTTTTCAAAAACATTCAATAAAATGTTTATGCAAAAAAAAAAAGAGTAAAAAATTAAAGCGTCCCCATCCTCTCATGCTCACAGGCAGAAGCGAACGCATTCGTAGGTCGCGCCCAGATGTGTAAACTACGTTCAAACCAGACATGTGAGCTACCGCCGCAAACGTTAGAGCGAGGGCAATAATTCTATCCCAATATCTAAGTAACTCTAAACTAGTAACCGGTAAAAATATTTAAAGCATAGCCTATGGAGATTAAGTACCAAAGTTTTGGTGCCATTCCAACATTGTGCGCAATTTTAAAGCATGATATGTTAGGTATCTTTTTACTCGACATAACATCATCTTTCACATTAAACAAAAAATTGGGGTAAATATATGTTTTGGATCCGAACTAGAACCGCTCGGTACCTTTTGTTTCTGTCCCCCTGGCCAAATTAATCTTCGATATAAAAGTGTGCACACTTGAAGTCAAACACTGACACAGACGCAGTTCAGTATTCAGATACTTCTCTATTTTTATTTCCTGAACTCCGGCTGATATACAATGAGCCGGATATCTTACTATCAAATCAAAAATTAGATGAAAGACAGCATGTACAAACCACAAATTATACATATTCATTATTGTGACGGAGTATAAGCTTTTTAGCTGGGTTATGTCTAAAAAAAGGGAAAAGCAAACTATCGTAACTAAAATAGGGTCTTGTTTTCAGGCCCTTCTTCCTCTTGGGTGTAGTCTCATGGTGCCGAAAACAGGCGCAATCTTCTTTTTGACATTGCTCTTTTTAACCCTTGCAGTTTCGTTCCACACGAAGGGAGAAGCTGGCAGACATCTTAATTATGATTAAATTAGTATACTTAAGGTTGATAGCTGATAGTGAAAGATAAGCACTTATATCTATAAGAGTACCAGAAATAGGCATTTCACTTATAACACTCATGATCACATCCATTACAGTTCCCCCCTTGAAATGCTTATTTCACAAAACTGTCCCTCACGCTAGAAGACCCCCTCTGCAACTCTTTTAAGCTGTATATAGGGAAAGGACAGTGACTAGCTCACCACCCCCCCCCCCCCCCCCAATACAGCTGGTGAAATGTAACCAGGTGCTGTCTATCCCGATGGCCCTACAGTGTTGCATCTCGGGGGAGGGTGACTGTAACGGAGTGTAACACATAACTGTCATCATAAGCTTCATCAAGCCTTACATAAACATCGTCGTCATCGTCTGGGGCTTCTTGGTTCACCAATGTAGGGGTAGCTTGATCAACAGCCTTTTCCACACACTTCCTGATGCAGGGGAGAATGCAGCAGATTATAGCCGCCATTACCAGGATAGCTATTCCTATCTGGGTCAACAATCCCTGCCATTCCCCCTTTATCCAGATGAAATACTGATCCCAGGGATTGGTGAGCCCTGAATTCTGTTTTAGCTCTCTGGACAAGTCTTCAAGTTTCTGGATGGCTAAGGTCTGAGAATCCGGTTTCTGCAGCCATAGTATCCTCAAAAGTAGGGTTCGCTATGGCTACCATGTCCCCTATTGTTTGCATATGGGGCTTCAGGGGGTTAGAGTTAGGTGCAAACTGGGAACCTGTCCACTCTGGATTGTTGAACATGTCTTTTAGTTGGAAAGGTTTCCTATCGCTGTAATACCCACTTCCCCACCATATACCGAAAACATAGGTCCCGCTGTCTCCTGGGCTGGGGTTTTTAATGGTCAGTCTAAACTCCTTTTCAGCATACCGACCTTGTTGTTTGTTAATTGTCATTCTGTCTAGAAGTGATTTCCCATTCTTGTCTTTCCTATTTTTGGCGGTTTCGGGCTCGTATCCCCATTTTGTATTTTCAGTGTTCCAACCCACTGCTCCCCAATAATCACAGTTGTCACCCCAGTAGGTGTCAGTGACACACACATACAAGGTTCCCGGATCCAGTGCTATGTCTCTGGTTCCAACTGAATACACTGTGCCCAGTATCTTACCATAAGGCGATATGAATGTGGCAATGCGTGTGTTAAATGAGTTATACCAGAATTGAGTCATACCATCTTTTTGTTTTATGGCCACCTCTTGGGCCTGAGCATAAATCATAACAAAAAGGATAACCAGGATCATGGCTTGGTCTCCTCAGCCTCTCCTCCTCCTTCGGGCACAGGGACTTTCTTGCAATGGGAGGCGTGTATCCACGAGTTCTTTCCGACCACTTTTACTGATATGGAGGTTGTCAGAAGGACTTGGAAAGGTCCATCGTATCTGGGTTCAAGGGTGTGTTTCCTCACAAACTTCTTCACCATAACCCAATCTCCAGGGATTAACTTGTGCGATCCTGTGTCTAATTCAGGATCTGGAATAGAGGAAAACACTTGCGCATGGATACGGGTTAATTCTCGAGATAAAGCAGACACATAATCAGTTAATACATCAGATTGTAGTTGCAACTGTTGTGGAAAATAACAACCCAGTCTGGGGGCTGAACCAAACAATATCTCATAGGGTGACAAACCATGATTTCCCCTTGGGGTGTACCTGACACTGAACAGGGCAATGGGTAGGCTGTCTGGCCAACTCATTCCTGTTTCCTGAGACATTTTCAGCATCCTGGACTTTATTGTGCCATTTAGTCTTTCCACCTTCCCATCACTCTTGGGGTGGTATGGGGTGTGAAAGGCTAGTGTGACCCCTAAGGCTGTCCATATCTCTTTGGTTACTGAGGCCGTGAAAGCCGGCCCCTGATCACTCTCTATAACCTCTTGGACACCATATCTGCACACTATTTCGGACAAGAGTCTTTTTGCGGTAGTCTTGGCGGTCATGTTAGCCACCCGATAGGCTTCCAGTCATCCGGAAAACATGCAAATGACCGTTAAAGCGTAGTCATATCGGCCGCTTCTTGGCATCTGGATGTGGTCGATCTGTATCCGCTGAAAGGGGTATTGGGCCTTCACCGAGTGTTTCAAGGGTACCTTTTCTGTTCTTCCAGGATTGCATTTGGCACAGATAGCACATGATCTGCAGAAGTTGTTGGTAAGCGGGGTGATGCCTGGGGCTAGGTAGTATTTGTTGATTAAGGCATTCATCAGAGTTTTCGACAGGTGAGAGGCACCATGGGCCCATTTGTACCACTGCAGGGAACATTGTCCGCGGTAGGCATGGTCTCTTGTTCAACTCCATGATTCCTTCAACTTCTGTGGCTCCTTTCTTAATCCACACATCCTTTTCTTCTTTGTCAGCTGCCTCCTGTTGTTCCTTGAGGTGAGTTCTGCTCACAGGAGGGTTTTGCAGAGTCATGATCGTTTGCGTTGTCTCTTCGAGATCATCTATCGGGTCATCTAGGATAGGTGCTGTTTTCACTCTGCTGACCACTTCTCGTATCCCATCTGCTGCTTGCTTTGCAGCAGTATCTGCCAGGTGATTGCCTTGTGCTTCTCGGGAGACCATTTTGCCGTGCGCTTTTACTTTAAGTATGGCTACTTGTGTTGGGAAAGTAAGGCATCCATCAAGTTCTTGATAGCCGTGCTGTGTTTCACAGGTGTTCCTGCCACTGTCAGGAACCCTCTGATTTTCCAGATGGTCCCAAAATCGCAGGCCACTCCCAGAGCATACCTTGAGTCTGTGTAAATGTTGGCTCGCTTGCCTTCGGCCAATTTGCATGCCATAGTTAGAGCTTGCAGTTCTGCTTCTTGGGCAGACATAGAGGGGGGTAACGCTGAGGCCTGGAGAACTGTGTCTTCAGTATTCAGACTGCATATCCTGTGTGGTACCGTCCAGTCTCATCTGCATTTCTGGAGCCATCCACAAAAATTGTCAGGTCAGGGTTCTCAAGGGCCGTTTCACTGACTGTCGGTAGGTGTGATGTCTTCATCTTCATCACTTAGCAATTTGGGGAGGATCATCTTCCAAAAAGGTTCCCCCCTCGAGAATGGGAAGCAGAGTGGATGGGTTGAGAGTATTACATCGAAGGATGGTAATGTTGTCGGGGAGAAGCAAGGCACACTGGAGTCTGAGGTGCCTCTGTGAAGACAGGTGTCTGGGCTGGGTTTGGTTCAGTATGTATATTGTGGGAATGTAGCATTATGTCTTGGTGGGACTGTAATCGGGGCCAGTGGGACCGTGGTTGCACTGGTGTCTGTTAAGCCCCGTACACACTATCAGATTGTCTGCGTTTTTCCTTCAGATTTACCAAAACCATATAATATGAGGTCAAACCTTAGGAGTTTCAATGTGTATGCAATCAGGCAGGCCCTTCAACTACATGGTTTTGGTAAATCTGAAGGAAAAACTCAGCAGACAATCTGATAGTGTGTACGGGGCTTTAGTTATACCTCCGGACACCACAATGTTCTGTGCACAGGGATTTGTCTGGTTACTCTGGTCAGAACTACGGTGGGAAGGACCGGCATGAACTGCCGATGTATCTGGGCTGTGGTGAGTGGGACCAGCATGAACTGGCGATGCCAGATCCATCCCATCAATGTGGCCTGGCCCTGGCATCTCCACCACAAACTGGTCTCGTGTTTGGTCTATTGAATCAGTCACAGAATGGGTGGAAGAGCTAGTGGGGCTCGCCTTACCATCCCGGGAACCTGCCATCATCAGCGGGGTTGGTTGAGCAGAAATAGGGATGAGTTGGGCCTTGTAATATGTTCCGGTCTATCACCGGGTATATGTGTGTAGGCTCCGGTGTGGGCGGTGGTGCCGGTGGGTTAGGCGAGTGAGGTGTACTATAGTGATGGCAGTTGACTGAGGGGTACAAAGATAGGTGTGCCTTGCCAACCATCAAACATGGCGGAGGAGGTATTCCCTGTTGGTCTATTTCTTGCTGCGTAGAGGCAGTAAGGGGAGGTGCCGTCAGTAAAAGAGAGGCGGTAGACGAAGGGCGGTACTCATTTCCTGAAAGACAGCCCCCATCATAGGGCGGTGGCTGCCTAATCAACTTCCTCTTTCCTAATTTCTTGTACACGTACACAATACGGCCATTTTGGTTTGTTTCCTCCTTAATCCACCCTTCTTCAGCAATAGCTTTCGCAACCTTAAACCAGGGGTCTGTTATACCTAGTAGGCCATGATCTTTTAACAGGCCTCTCTTCCCGAGAGAGCGTCATTTGTCTACTTGTAATCTCCCACCCAAATGCATGTCAATCTCACATATTTTTGCTAATTTCTTTCCCTTTTTAATGGCATCTTCTCCCTCCCGTTCTAACACCAAGTCACAAGCTAGACGGCCCTCTGTGGGCCTAATCAGTTTACTCCCCATCCTTAACAATCCTCAAGTTAAATGAGAGGTAGGAAGGGAGATTGAGGGAGAGAGAGAGAGAGAGAGAGAGAGAGAGAGAGAGAGAGAAATTAGAGACTCGAGGCTGATATAGAAAATGAGGACGTAAAAAGAGTAAGTCTAGTAAGGCAGAGAGACAGGATGATGATTAAAAGATCCCTTGTAAGACAGTTATTGAGGAAACATGCAATGAAAATCAACAACTAATATTCAATGGGCTTTTCTAAACATTCCTAACACGTCCCAGTGCAACACCCAAATTCCTCACTCTATCTTTCTCTGCCTCCTCATAGTTTTCTGGTTGCTGAGGTTGTAGGGGACACCTTTTGCTCCCCTGTCCTCTTATTCTAGCCTCAGCCTCAATAACTGCCAATGTCTTGCCGAGTAAAAATGTCACTGGATAATGCACATTTAATCTGAATACCATCACATGCAGGGCCTCTGGGAACGGGTTTATAACTGAGGAGAGTTCTGTTATAGCCTGGTTCTACCTTTTTAATCAGACCCCAGCCGTCCTCATTAATTCAATAATACCAAACAACAGTCCACAGATACACTTAGGACATGACATCACCACAATCAATGTGGCAACCAAGGTGAAATATGGGATTGACTATTCTCACGGGATCCCCACGCCCTCGTCTCGGGCATATGTGACGCCCCCTCTTGGTCTTCCCGTACTTCTTAGTACAATTATTTATTCCCCCAAGAGGAATTTAACCACGTCACCTCCGTCCGTGATGATATAATCAATCCCTCCTTCCCAAAGGTTCCCACAAGACAAACTTCAACAAAACAAAACACTCCGAATACAGGCGGGCCAGAAACAATTGCAGGTTCATATAAATGGACTCGAGAGAAGATATATACCTATCTTTTAGGCCTCAGGAAGCCGATGTCAAGACAAAAATTAACCAGATATGGATGCGGACTAAACAGTAGACAAATTATTAAGGAAAATGTCTTACCGTTTTAACCAGAGTTGATCAGGCTCCGGCCCGGTCCGTATTTGGTATTACTTCGGTCTCTTTCTGTTTCGGCTGTCCCTTGGACTGACTCTCGAGCCCCACGTTGTGCGCCAGCTGTTTTGGATCCGAACTAGAACTGCTCGATACCTTTGTTTCTGTCCCCCTGGCCAAATTAATCCTCAATATAAAAGTGTGCACACTTGAAGTCAAACACTGACACAGACGCAGTTCAGTATTCAGATACTTCTCTATTTTTATTTCCTGAACTCCGGCTGATATACAATGAGCCGGATATCTTACTATCAAATGAAAAATTAGATGAAAGACAGCCTGTACAAACCACAAATTATACATATTCATTATTGTGAGGTTGATAGCTGATAGTGAAAGAAGAGCACTTGTATCATATCTATAAGAGTACCAGAAATAGGCATTTCACTTATAACAATGATCACATCCATTACAGTTCCCCCCTTGAAATGCTTATTTCACAACCATCCATTACATATATATATATATGTATATATATATATATATATATATATATATATATATATATATATATATATATATATATATATATATATATATATATATATATTATAATTTTTTTATTTTATTTTTTCCAACAAAAAAAATCACATTTGAAAAATTGCTTCACCAATACCGTGTGACATAAAAAAGTTGCAACGACTGCCATTTTGTTCCCTAGGCTTGCAGCTAAAAATATATATACAATGTTTGGGGGTTCTGAGTAAAAGCAACAAAATGATGATATTTGCATGTAGGAGTGAAGTGTCAGAATTGGCTTGGGAGGCAAGTGGTTAATAGGAAAGCAAAGAGACTGATAGGAACACCAGGAATTTCATGCAAAGAGAACCGGAGACTTATTCATACAAGTATGTGGTACAGCAGATATATATCAGGAATATGAAGTGTTGAGGTAACAAATGCTTCAAGTCAAGCTAATGCAGCAATCACATCCAGGGCCGATCCTGGGCGGGTGCACCACGCCCGGCGCTGCAAGCTTCTACAGAGGAGGAGCACTGAAGCTGTTGCACTCACTTGACTTGGCACTGGCGCCGCCCCAAGACCCAATCGTCCTGTCCACACTCCAATGTCTGCCCTGGCTGGCTGCCTCTTCTGCGCGCTGCACTGGTTCCTAGAATCGCCTAGCGCCCGGCGTCTAGCAACCAGTGATGTCAAAGGCCGTGGCCGCCTCAGCATTCAGGGTGCTCCAGGCCTAGTAAACTAGCTCTACCAACCTCTTCCATGTTCTTCAGACAGCGTGGCTCAGAGCCAGAGGGAGGGGAGCAGATCAGAAGAGAGCTGCCTTCCTGTGAGTGACTGAGCATAGCATCTGTTGGCTGCCGCTGGCTGAGCCTGGTGTTGCAGCCTGACACTTTGGAGGCCTCGGAATTGACCCTCGGCCTCATCCTGTCCATTCTGCCACCAGGCTGTTCTACAAATAAATTGTGCCCATCAAGCACAGCCGCTGTGTCAATAAAGCGCAGCCGCTGTGTCCATAAAGCGCAGCCGCTGTGTCATTAAAGCGCACCCACTGTGCCTATCAAATGTCGCCATTGTGCCTATCAAATAGTGCCACATCAAATACTATCACCGGTGCCCATCAAATAGTGCCACTGGGA